>NC_041343.1:8673334-8939848 GCF_004354835.1 Perca flavescens
GTCATGTCAACTTAAGCCGCTAACCCTGGATGGGTTTAAGATGTACTTTTGAACTGGAGCCAGTAAGAGCTCGGAGCTAAACAAAACCCAGCATTAAAATGACAGCTTGTAAATGGGCCAATGCAGAATGATAAACGGGAGTTTATGTAAGGACGCAGACGAGCCCCGTAATGAGTGAAAAATATTACACTCTGGGAAATTTAAAACACACCACTGTAAATTTTACTATAAATAAGTATGTAGTTAATTTGTTAAAAGGTTTTGACATATTATATATCACAGTCCATCCACAAAAAAAAGTGTATTTGAGTGATTTTGGTACAGAAGGTGAGCAGTTATATATCCTATGTTTTGCTAGTGATCGCACATGAATTATCATGAAAATCCTGTCTGATCGCTCATTGAACGCACATGATTCTTGCCTATGATAAAAAGGCACCAAAAGAAAAGAAAAATGATAGTTTTGTAAGATGCCACAACTGACACAAGCACAGAGGGCGAAGGCCATTGGCGGGCTCCAGGCCAGTGAGAGCAGCTGGGCGGTATCTTGGTGTTAACCTTTGGTCTGGCTATAAGAGCAGTACAATGTCACTGGAGCGTCTGCCAACTGTCCAAGACTATGCCGACCACGTGTTATGACTGCGGCACAACCTTGACCGATACGGCTGGCGTATATCTGGCAGCAATCCCCCAAAATCAAATCTGGCAGTATTGCAGGTCCATGAGGAGACGTATCGCATTGTTTCGAATATTTTGCATGACATTGAAACTCTCATTGAGGTGTATGAATTGAATACGTTCATTAAAATTAATAAAATAATAAAATGTTTGATGCTATTCAATAACCGGGTGGTGCGTTTTTAATTTCCCTGAGTGTATAGCAAGGGAGTGATTATATAGTCTATCCCTCTGGATCAATAACAACATGCAGCTTCAAATAATGCCAACCTGCAGAGCTGCTCAGAGATTCAGCAGTATGCAACCCTGTCTCCTACAAATTTGGTCTATATATGCTACAAATTGGCAACAGTAAGAAACGTAATGCTGCCAAGACCACGCCTTTTATCAACATAAAGAGGAAATTTAATTATCATATCTGGCAAGTGGCAGAATGTTGCCACTTAACATATCAGCAAGAATGTATTTCAGTTTTCCAACAATATTCGCTTGTTAGTTGTTGTTGTTTTTTTTTTTATGGTTATGTTTAGGCAACTCGCAGCACTTGGTTAGGGAAAGATCATGGTCTTGGTTTAATATCGGAAAGGTTGACTTGAAGCATAAGACGCAACATGTTTACTTATAATTAACATTTACCTAAAACCATCATCTTTCCCAAGCCAAAGCTACAGTTGGTAACTTTAATAAAAACATAACTTTTAAACTTTCATATTTGCTCAATCGTTCGCTATATCCTGACAGGACTACATGAATCAGATCATCTGTGGAAAAAATCATCTCCTGGTGCTACTAACTGCATAAGGAAAACAACCAATCAGGGCCGAGGAGCCTCTAACGCAGTGTCCGTCACTGTTCGTAAACTGTCAAACTAGGCAGCACTGATTAAAAATTAACCAAGATTGTGTTACTGCATTGCCCATTTCTCGCCTCATGTTTTCAGAAAGTTTTTTGTAGTTTACTGTTTAGCTGTAAAATAAGAAAGTTGGGTTTACCTGTGTTTTTTGCCCCCAACAATGCCTTCCAGGCAGCGCTGCCTGGAAGGCATTGTTGGGAAGGCACTGGTTATGGTTAGGGTTAGGTTTGGGTTAAAACGCAGCGCCCAGGGCACGGGCACAAGGGGACCACTGGTGTGAATAAAACACTTTAAAAGAACTCTTTAAAAGACCGGGTTCGGTCATATAAAAAAGGGGGGGAGGGGGCTGTTTAAAAGATGGCCAGATATTAAACAAAGATTAAAAGAACCACTGGACAGCGGGAAATTTAAAACTTTAAATAAAAGGTCACCTCCACAACTACCCTACTACATGTACATGTACTACATACATACACATACACACATACATGTACACATACACACACATATACACACATACACAGAGTTACATAATGAATAAATAAGTAAACAATTAAATAAAATTAAAAAAATTAAATAAAAAGCCCGGCGTCCAAATACAAAATAAATTCTATCCTAATTTTAAAAACATCTTATTTAAACTCAAAGATTAAAACACTTTAAAGGGGTCATAAATACTGTCTGAGTTACTTGCCCTTGAGGTTAAGAAAATAAATACACACATACCATTAAAAGTTAGTAATAAGACGGTTAAGGTTAGGTGCCTTGAAGGCAGCAGTCGCAGCGCTGCCTGGAAGGAGCAGTTGGGGGCAAAAAACACCATTGAGCGAAAGTTTGCTTGGGCGGTGCTTGGTTTTTGCTCGACTTGGTCACAAACATTCTCATTTTACAGCTAAACCGTAAACTACAAAACAAAAATTCTGAAAACATGAAGCGAGAAATGCAGTACCAGAATCTTGGTTCATATTTGTCCAGTGCTGCCTGGTTTGACATGATGGCAAGTCATGAGCCATCTCTAGGCTCGTTCGAGATGAACCAGGTCTCCGCAGAATTAAAATCACCGGCGATCGCCGCCCAATGCGTGCCGGTTAAATTTGTGTCCGACTCGATCCCGACTTGCTCCGTCGTCGAGCACACGTGGGCAACGATAACCTCACGAGATCAAGGCGGCTGCAGTTGCTCTTCCCCGATTTCAAGACCCAGGGCGTGATGGGAAACCCCTGGCTCTCAGCTGATCTAACTGCTGATTGGTTCAGAATTGACTCAACGCTATGACTTTTTATTGTTTTTTTGTTTTTTTATTTTAGAAATTTGAATTGATATATATCTAATTTGAAAGCTTATTCTGTTAACAGCACGCATGTGGCTGATAGTGACATTTAGAAGACAGTGAGACTAAATACATTCAGATTTCGGATCATGTGTGTTGTTAATTAAAATCAGCAACAGATCGCCTGTAGAGCATTTCAACAGGCTACTCTGTCATAATTAAAACAACTGGAGACTGTGTTCAAGCTGATATATGGGTCTGGTAACATTTGAATTGAAAATGGACCTAACAGGATGTGAGTGTTTCTGTGACTTCCTGTTCAGCCTGAAGGCTGCTGGAAACTGTCCGCCTCGACTGCGGCTTTTTGTCACCGCCCCCGGCTGCTGCCGCCTGCTCCCGTCCACTTTACAGGCGAGGCGCAGCTCATCTTGAACGAGCCGATTGACGCTGCATTATAGACTCCTCGGCTCTGATTGGTTGTTGATCTGCGGGTGTGGTGAAAACTTGTAAATGCCATTAGGAGCACTAGGAGGAGGCAGAGGAAAAATGATTTATTCACCAATAATCTGTCTCATGTCCTACTGTCAGGATATAATGACAGTTTGAGCAGAAATTTGTTTTTTTCCATGGTTTAATAATGGTTTGGGTTTAATGGCACCTGACTGGAGAATTAGCTCCACCAACTGTTTATTTAGGTGTGCCCAGCTCCTAATATTCACATCACAACAGTAGTGGATGGAAACGTATGTTAAGTAACAATTCCTTTGCCAGATTTTGGTTAAAATTTGTGTGTGTGGATGAAAACTGATCTGCTTTGTACACCCACCATCCACTCAGACCTCCTCTCTGTTACTAGCGCACAGCACATAAATCTATCTCTTCCCACACTACAAAAAACATAGTAGTATATAGACATATTTTCTCTGTTACATTATGAGATTTCAGGCGCAAATGGAACCTAAGAGATTTCCCCTTTTTGTCAGAATGTGAAACCACAGATTCCTGACAATGAAAAATGTACAGTATATCGAATGCAACTAATTTTTTCCTCCTCCTTTATCCGTCCCATCTGCCTCCAGTATTTCTGTGTGCACACGTATTTAAAGCTTTTATGTTTTCTTGTTTGCGTCTTTTGTTTCTGCTCTGTGTGGAAGCGTTATTGCATTTGATGCTGATTGTTGACTGATGGTAAATGTTACCTTCAGGGACAGACTGCGGGTTATTAGCTGGCTCAAATGACAGAGATATCTGAAATAACAATGACAGGAATCGGGAGAGGAGGAGATGAGTAATGATGGCATGGAAGGGTGATTCTATTTCCTGGCAATCTGATTTGTTTTCACACAAAACTGATTGGATATTTGCATGTGGAGCATCTGCAGCATGATGCCAGGTTCTCAGCCTTGGCATTAACATCCTTAGAAAAACACTGGTGAATATTGCTGTTGATAAAGCAGCAGTTTTAAGATGAATGACAATGGCACAGTTTTGACTTGATGACCACTGGATAGAGATCAAATCTTTTGATGAATAATTCTTAGCAATTTTATGTTTTAGCCTAACACACAACTCTTGTCCATGAGAGTCCAACACATCAGCTGATTACTAAAAGTCTTTGAATCCTGCATGTGTTTGTTTTGGCGTCCTTGCTATATCATCACCATGATCACCATTTGATTGGCAGGCTTCCAAATGTGATGCAGGCTGTTCATCAGCCTTGGGGACCAAAGTAAACCGAATTTGTGCAGCATTCACTCAACCTATTTCAAATTGGTGAAGCGGTGAATTTGTGAATTTAAAGAGCTAATTTGGTATTTGCTCTCAGAAGCAGGAGCAGAGTATTTACTTCTCTTTCATTTGCTTAATAAGTGCCTGGCTCTCCATGTCACTTCCAAGAGAACTCTGGAGACGCCTAAACCCAGTGCGAGCTATATTAGGAATGCTAATTTAGATTTTTTTTTCTGACCAATAACCAACCCTCGTTCCATAATAATATAGATATATTATTATGCGCTGTCAATTGATTAAAATACTAAATTGCGGTAAATTGCATGATTGTCTATAGTTAAAGGTGCTGTAGGTAGGATTGTGAAGATCCAGGACTTTGCCAAAAAACATCAACAACTTCTCAGTCCCTCCCCCCTTTCTGCTAAAGCCCAAAACAGTCTCCTAAGCTCCTCCCCCCACAAGGGAGAATGAATGTGTGTGCATGAGCAGTGATTAACATGCAGTTAGACACCCCCCCTGGCCCTGATTGGTGCATCTGAACAGGGAGCGGTGAATTTTTGCAAATCACACTACAGGATGTAGGTGGCCAGAGGAGCCGGATTCTTTTTTAAAAGACCTGCTTCATGTAGTTCTACTGGAACATAGGGTCAGTTTCAGCAAATATGACAGAAAGTTAGATTTATAAGTCTTACCTACTGCACCTTTAACTCGCTATTAATCTCACATTTGTATCTGTTCTGAATGTACTGTAAAAGGGATATTTTTCCCTTGGTATTTGCACACAATTGAGTTTTTCCGTGTATAACTCTTTGGAGTAACAGCTCAGTAAATTGCGTTCACTTTCAAAATTGGTAGTATGAACCAATGAATCCCAATATAAAATAAAATAGCAAGGGCCTTAAAGTTATAATCCTTAAGATTTTCATGAAATCAAATTCTGTTTATGATACAATTTGTGTTCAGCATCTTTGAGCAATAGCCATACCGTCCCTCTATAGCCATTTCCGCACTGATAAGCTTTGTTTAGTCAAATTACCGCAAGCTATGTGACATACAACCTTTTATTTTTGCCCTGGGTCCCCTGATGAGGTTAATTCAGCATCATTTCTTGGGCATTGTCATCTCTCAGAAAACATTTACGTTAATCTTGATTGCTATATGTATATGAGTACTGTCGATAGCAAAAAAAACGAGCCGTATCGGTGCTAGCAACACGGAGCTGCTGCAGCTAATGCCAAGAGCTCCCACTCAGCTAAAACGGCAGTTATGGGGGCATAAGATAAAGAGTGCCTTTGTGCCTCTTAACAGACACAAAATGCAATTAAAATGTCTGTGCAACATGAACAGGGCCCTTACATGACGACAAGATGCATTTAGCAACTTAGCCATTGTTTAAATTCACCTACCCTTTTAGCTGCTAGCTGCCATCTGGGATGAGTGAGTGTGTTCAGCCAGGCTCCGGTAATAATCATCACGCAGCAGTTCCATGTGTATTTGTAGCATATATATCCATTTTGTGTGCTGTCGTTGGTGAATATGAGTCTCTGCAGTGGCGAATTGTGTGGTAGTTTCCTTAGCCAGGCTAGCAGCCCGGACCGGCATCCTTCTACTTCCTCCCCGCCTCCCTCGCCTGCTGAGGCCGATAACAATCCAACAAGCCCCCGCTGGTCTGGTGGAGGTCTTCCAGAAGACCGTTCAAGCCTTCGTGGCAAAAAAAATAATTTTATTTCACCCTCACAAAGGTAATTGAGCACTGTAGTGGTTATGACCATATAGTGGGAGCTCTCGGCATTAGCTGCAGCAGCTCCGTGTTGCTAGCACCGATTCGGCTCGTTTCTTTTGCTATCGGCAGTACTCGTATACATATAGCAATCAAGATTAACGTAAAAATTGCCCGGAGTTCTCCTTTAACTTGCAAAGACTTGTTTGTCTCCAGATTAGAGTGCTGAAGAATTCAGAAAAGGCACAATGGCACAGTGAGGCAACAATATGATGACTGACATCAACCTCTTATGTTCCACCTCCTACAAAATAAAGTTCCTGCTGTCATGCTTTTGGCTGCCTTTGAACAGCACCCCACATACCACTCACCAGTTGCTCCTTAGCACATAATCAGAAGCTCTTTACCTGAACTCACGTTACCTTTTGGATTGTTGTTTTTTCCACAGTTATTGCCGTACTTTGTTAAAAGCAAAATGCAGTATAGTCATAACAAATTTGGTACAATACATTTACTGTGACTAAAACTGCGATGATGCACCTACACCTACCTACAGGCAGAATTTAGCTTTTGCGATGGCAGCTATTTACTGCAGCCCCACCATCAATCCCAGATTCTGTAACGAACTCTGGTATGAATAATGGAATTGTCAGAGTGCCTGTATCGCAACATAAACTTTACAACCGAAAAGCTGCTATAATTCAGAATATTTCTGGACAATTTTTAACTGTTTGATGGCTCTGTGACTGAGTCATTAACCAACCTTCCACACACACACACACACACACACACACACACACACACACACACACACACACACATGCATGCACACACACAGCACACCATGGAAACTGTGTACAGTACAGGGGAGGATCTGCTTCTTGGTTTCTGCATAGTCATAGCGACCACAGTTTTAGAAGAAACTGCTGAGCTGTACATCACCGGAACTGTTTGTGGTGTTGAAGTGGTAGAAAATGTTCCACTTGACCATGAAGTAGTGATCAGTGAAATGATACTTACATTCTGACAGCATGGTAGTTAGGCATTTTGGACACATCTCTGACATGAAGTAAATGTTATTTACGGTCTCTCCTCATCATGTGCATAACCAATTCCTTGTAACGAGACATCACTATGACACACACACACACACACACACAAACACACAGACACACAGACACACACACCTCCACATAACACAGATAATAAACCCATTGATTTTAAAATGTTTGTGTTTCTGGCTTTGACGAAGGCACGTGTGAGGACACTGCTGAAGGTTGTGTTAGCAGCAATGATTCAAGGTGTTATGTTGCACTATTGTTCATTTACATGTACATTTCGGTTACATCTTGCCTAAAGGTTAATTTTAATAAAAAATGTTGGTATACCTGCTTTCAGTTCTAGTTCTGGTGAAGTTATTAATTGTTGATTAATGTATGGTTAGGCTTCCCTTTACTGGCTGCATGTGCACAAACTCACTTTCCACTTTTCTAGGCCATGAAGCTGGTGTCTAAGAAGAAGTTGATGAAGCAGTGTGGTTTTCCACGTAAGTCCCTTTCTGTTCTTTGAAACACAGACTCTCGCACAATCTGTATGAGTGTTTGTTTACAAAGGACGTTAACTAGGAAGTAACCTAATCATAATTACAAACACTGTCAAAGGGTGTGTGTGTGTGTGTGTGTGTGTGTGTGTGTGTGTGTGTGTGTGTGTGTGTGTGTGTGTGTGTGTGTGTGTGTGTGTGTGTGTGTGTGTGTGTGTGTGTGTGTGTGTGTGTGTGTGTGTGTGTGTGTGTGTGTGTGTGTGTGTCAGCAGTTGGTCTGATGACATTTAGAAACATTCTCTTACCTTTTGTTCTTCCACAGCAGTATTATCCCTAACTGCAAGATGTCTTCATGGGCAGATCAAAACCTACATCATTTATAACCTAAACATTACCATTGGATAGATAGATAGATAGATAGATAGATAGATAGATAGATAGATAGATAGATAGATATTGTAGATTCACACCTTGCCATCAGAGTGCACAACAAAAAGGTTCATCCTATTATGTCATGTCATAATTTCTCATTATTACTAGAGACACAATTATTTCGTTTTTTTTCACAAAATGCTTTTTTTATTATAACACAAAAGCCTGCCAAAAACAAACGTTTCTTGTTATAACAGGATAGGCTGATGAAAAGAAACCTCCAAGAAGATCGAGTAGCCTACATTGGCTTGAAAAATGTAATTTAAATATAGTAAATATGGTTCTAAGTTTTATTTGATGCTTAGGACACGGCCGATTGAAGTACCATCCATCCATCACAGTATCCTTATCCCTTATCCTCTGCAGGGTTTTGTGTTTGGGGGGGTGTGCTGGAGCCTGTCCAAGGGCCACAGGGCGGGTACACCCTGGACAGGTCGCCAGTCTGTCACGCAATGCTGACACAAACAATCCTCAATCAAAAAAACACCCTGCCACATGTCTAGATCCTTATGTTTTATCAATCACGTCATGTCATTTTTGTGTTGCTCAAATTTGAATACAGTGACGGAGAGTGAAGTAGAGACAAACGTGTATCTGACTCCTTGTCAAGATTGATCACGATCAAATCACTTAGTGAAGTTGTGTGTGTGGTTTGTACGGTGGTCTGCAGGTCGCCCACCCCCAAGAGGACCCAAAGCGGCCCAAGGAGAGCAGCCCAAAATCTTAGGACCCCTGGAGAGGGTCTACCAAGAGATTGCCATCCTTAAAAAACTGGACCATGTCAACATTGTCAAGCTGGTGGAGGTGAGAGAGTATCTCTATCTTTTTGGTTTTATATTGAACATAAAACAGTAAGCGGTTGCTGCCTTTGCATTCAGAGACCAACCAATGCATCCGTCCTATTGCTATTAGACCTACCCATGCATTCGTGCTGGGAATTATGGTAGTATTTTCTCATGTTGCTTATTTTTTTTATTAAACTGTCAATGTTAACTTAAAGGTCCAATGTGTAGGAATTTCTCCCATCTAGCGTTGAGATCATATATCGCAATCAACTCTCTCGCGCTGGAGATGGTTTTACCTGCCAGCACAGCTATCGCACTTCTATCCCTGGACCCTTTTAGAATGTGTATGTGATATATTTTGGAAAAACAAAGCTTCCCTCCCCCTGTAAATAGATTCTTATATTCAACAAAAGCTCTCAAACTTGGGTGGAGTTGGGGCGTTTGGAAGATGGATAGACTTTCTACAGAGGCGGTTGTATATGAAAGATGATAGCTGATTCTCAAGACGTGAATCAAGATGCCTGCCGCTCCCTTGCGATATCGTCCGAGTGTTTTCAATCTTGGACAGATGGGAACCGTCGGGTGTCAGGCTCAGGGAATCAGTCAGTAGGAAAGCTGTCTGGCTTGCTCGGGTGTGGAGTGTGCCAGAAATTTAAAATTTTTAAGTAAAAGCAGCGTACAGTACTTCTGCTCCTGTGTGCTCGCTTCAGCAGTGAAGACACACACACACACACACACATCTCTATGTTCCTCCTCTCCATCTCTCTCTGTTCATCCATTTAAATGGGCTGTGCCTGGGTCAAGATTATATTCATTATGGGCGTCCAACTGATTCCTTTTGAGACTGCAGTCCAGTCCATTTCATTATGAATATACTTTCGAAACATGAAAGCCGACGCCAAGTGGAACAGATTCAAACTGATGAAAATGATATGGTCATTTGTCAGAGATGGTTGGGAAGAGACTAGTCTATATCCTTCACGGTCCACTTCCAGGATTGTGCCGGTGCTGCAGGAAATTCCGCCAGATGCATTTATTTTCCATTTCCTTCCGCTTTCTTTGTGTTTTGAATTTTCAATTTGGTGGATTTATGAGGACTGTTGTTAACTGCTCCTCAGATCTCTGCAGGAACAGCTAGCTAGACTATCTGACAAGTCTGAGTATTTTGCAGCGGCTCTGTGCAGAGTTTAGCACCGCCCATGACGATTGTGATTGGTTTAAAGAAATGCCATTAAACTAGAGCACGTTTTCCTCCCATCCCCGAATGCTATGTGGACTAGCCAGACCCTCCTTCAGCGTGCTTTGGAGGAGGGTCTACGAAGAGACAGACCCCAAACCTGCCAGGGCATGCTGTTGTTATGAGATTGGACTTTAAAGTCCCAAATGTAATTGAAATGTAATTTCCCCATAAATCAAGATAGCCTTTAAATGCATCCTAGGCACTGCATTAGTCAACAGCTACAAATAAGATTACTAGGCTACTAATGGTTTGCACTTTGCACACAACAGCTCATACACTGTTTATAGCTTTTTGTGCTTTTACTTAGAACAAAGGGGAAAAAAAGAATGCACGGTGCAAAAAGAACAGTATTTATTTAAGACCGTATGAGCAAACATTCATCTATTGACTGTTTCATGGCCTGTTAAAACTGATGTGAGTAAATGGTCTTCCTGGAGATTTAGAGAAGATTTCCTGGCATTGTTTTTCCAGTACTCTGTTTCCTTGGCAGACGTTTACCTTTACTGTGGTTAAAAAAAGAACTTCACCAGGATGTTGAATTCAAACTGATGCTTCAGATGGACTGTGTGTTCCGGGGTTTGTGGGAGTTGTGAGCATTAGTAGCATGGGCCATGTAGTCCAGTGGGAACACCTGTTTTCATTTACCTGGCCAAGGCGGGAGCGTCAACTGGTTCCCCAACTGGTTTGTGCTAATCCAATTTAAAAGGGAACTATGCAGTTTTTTTTAAGCTTAATTTACCTTAACTGAACAGCTTCGGAGTCATTGGAATAGTTATATGACTTTACGACTTTTCGTGTTGAATGGTGTTTGTCTCGCCCCCCCACTAGCGCCTGTGAGCAGAAAAACCCCCCTTGCCACTTTCGGCCGGCAAGCCGCCAGCCTCAGCATCAGGATGTATCGCGTGATATCCATAGACAGTAGGTGATATCAGGTCTGGCGACGTAACAAATTGCACAGAGAAAGAGGAAACCGCAGACTGACCAGAGCCAGGAGTCAAACCTCCATTAAGAAATACAAACCAATATCTATTCTGAAGCTGTAGGGGGGGCTCTATAGAGAAACCTGCCAGCAAAAAGCGACGAAATAGCCAAAACTGCAAAGAGCCTATTTAACATTTGAGGAAATATCTCCACTAACGCTCAATATTAACTAACAGAATGTACGGATTTAGCATTGCACTTCTATATAACACTGTCGGACTCATGATGGACATTTAAATAAAATAGGATTAAAATTGATGTAGCAGAATCCGAGATATCGTCTTTTTATGCCACACATTCTTCTTCCTTGTCAAAACATTACCCACAATGCAACGTGCCCACAGACCATTTGGATGGGATATTCAGGTTTCTTATGCTAGTAGCGGCTAATGTAGACTGTGTATTCAAACTCGTAGTTTTCAACCCCAACCAACGCTTTCATTTATTTATTTATTTATTTGTCAAACTTCATGCAGCTCCCTCTGGAGCCACAAAAGCTTTTTTTTCTGTTATGGTCCTATCCCCTTTAACCTTAAGACCCTGTCTTTTGGAGGGTTTATGTGTCAAAATCTAGTTTTAAAGCCAGGTAGTGTTCTTTAATAGAAAAATTATACATATTGAACAGAGAGCCAGAGGAATTGGGGCTAAGAAAGGGTTGTGGCTAGAAGGGATACATCTACGGCCAGAAGTTACGCAAAATCTAATATAATACAATAATATAATTGTAAAACTTTCAGCCAGGAAACGCGTGTTTGTTCCTCTGGAGTGTTTTATTCCAAACCCCCAAAACTTTTTTTCTCTGATAAGCACTGTAGCTGTATCCCTTCTAGCCACAACCCTAAAAAAGGCCCAAAAGCTTTTGCCTGGGGTCCCAGTAGGCGGTTATTCCGGCTGCTTGTCAACTGCGGAGTTGTGAATTGTGTTCACAAAAGTGTTTTAAATTACAGCTCCCACCAATGTCCTAACTAGTGAGACTTACAAGGAGCTTTCATATAAGAACAAAGAAAATGCCAAGAGGTAATTTTCAATCAGTTTTTTTTAATTATCAAGGGCACTGTCACCACAATTTACTCTTAAAACTCTGCTCAATAAATGCTTACAGTCAGCGTGTTTTTTTTAAATGATCCAGACAAGCAGTTCGTTAATATACTGTTCACATCCAACTGTACCTTTTAGGTTTTCAAGCGGAACGTCTCCATTCATGCTGATTATGTTAATGTTGCAGGTGCTGGATGATCCAGCGGAGGACAACCTTCACATGGGTATGCAGAACATATTTTCTTTGTCCAAATCTTTTGCTCTACTTTTGCCCTCTCTTAGCCTTTGGGACTCGGCACATATGTCACCAAAAAGTGCTCATATGACTTATTCATAATTCAGATCCTGTCTTGCGTCCTTCCACACCACCTCCGGGCCCACACATTATGCAGAAATCTTCCATCAGCAGTGCCAGGTCACAGTTGGGGTGCCTGTGTTAGTGTGGAACTTCAAACTCTTTATGTCCTTTATGTGGCACGTTCATAATAACTATGTGATGCTGGGGGGTCCCCTCCGTGGCAGCGGTGGTCAAACCCAACTGAATGACTGAAAGAATGAACAAATTGTTTGGTCTTACGTGTTCCTATTTCCTTCTCATTTCTTCTTTTTTTGACAGTGTTTGAGCTGATGCCTAAGGGGTGAGTAGAAACCATTTTTTATTTATTTATTTAAATAATTTAAGACTCATCCTCCTCTACAATCACCTCCTCATTTCTTCATCCCTTCATCCCTGCCTCCATCTCTGCACCGTTCTCCTTCCTTCGTTACTTTAAGCTGACATGTTTGTTCCATCCCAGGCTTCAAAGGGATTCCTAATGTTCTTAGCTTTTCACAGTTATTACCAGTGGCAGTAATTTGTGTACATGGTTCGCGTCCTGATGCTCGAGCTGTTCCTTCCTACACCACATTAAAAACGGGATGATCTAATGATCTGAGACCTTTTGTTAATCTAAGCGAATGGAGGTGGGAGGTGGAGGTGGGAGGTGGGAAGGGGGTCGCTGGTGGCATTTCACATCCAGTACGTGCATAAATAACTCATGTATACCTTTTTTGTTCTATTTGTTAACTTTTTCATAATGACAAAAGGTGTTAGTTCTTGGGTTGCCCCTGGGAGAAAGATGATAGACAGCTGAGCTGATTAATACAGCTATTAATATGTCTTATTGTTATAATATATACCTACCAGAAAAATAGCTCTTTCATACATGAGATGCAGTTGAAAGTGCTGCTGCTGTTACTAATACTGCCCATGCTGTACTATTACAGCTCATTCTACCACTTCTAACTTCAGCACTTATATTTGTACCACTGACGCTAGAATGTAAAAGTGTTAGTAGAATCTAATATGAATACTATGATAGCTTTAGGGACTAGAATATGTATTGCAATTAGAATATGTATTGCAACTAGAGTACTATGACAAATACTGATAGTACTAAGGCCAACAATGTTGATAATTGATCAGTCATTTAAGTCGTTACATGTTATATTTTTGATGGTACAGTCTTTTTTGTTTTGTTTCTAATTGTACATTGAATGTCAAACAGTTTGATTTGGATGAATCAAACTATTTGAAGATGTTACCTTATGCTCTGGGAAATTGTTATGGGCATTTTTTTTCCATTTTTTTATGACATTGTACAGACTAAATGATCAGTTAATTACTTGAAAGATGATAACACTTGATTTTACTCTACCTCCTCCTATTTAGCAGTTATAATCACTATATAAACAAAAGGTTTTCTTTTTACACAATAAAACACTTATTTGTTTAAGTACATGTTTTGTCATTTCTCTGTGGGAACAACTAAAACTCCTACTGTGGAGCATCTTAGAGCACTGCTCAGACTTCAATGTCTTCACATTTGCAAATTCCTGTGCTAATTATGAAACAACTGACGCACATAATCTGTAGATTTGTCTGCCTGTGTGTTTGTTTCCTACACTGCCTGCTGCCTGTCTGTGTGGATGTGTAGTCCAGTGATGGAAGTGCCCTCAGACAATCCTTTTTCAGAGGAGCAGACGAGGTTATACTTCAGAGACATCATCCTGGGCATTGAGTACTGTAAGTATCTCACGCAGAGCAAGGCCTGTCTTTGAATCATATCTGTGATGCATTTTAAAGGCACGGTTGTGTTGAAAAGCAAGATTTGAAAGTAGCATCTAGTCAGGGCTCCGTCTAACCCCTCCCCTTTTTCAATTTTACTTCATGTCTCATTCACTGGTAAGCAAACAGCTAATTTTATCATACCGGATGTTTAAACCAAATCACCGCTGTTAGCAATGCGGCGACGACTACAGAAGGGGTAGAGTACGCACAGCGGGGCAAGGTGGCATTTCATTGGTTCTTTCCAAGCGGGCCGCGAGGCAGTGATTGGTGGGTGTTTTTACAGGATTAGAGCAGCTACAGATGATGGATCTTGTCGCTCCTTTTCAGAGCCTATAAGTTATTTATTGCCGTCGGGGTGTAAAGATCATTTCAAACTATAAAAAAAGTGTATATTTGAAATAGTTACCAACCCTGCCTTTAAATGAAACTAATTTGTGCTTTTTTAGCTATTCATTCTCTGGTGCCCCATTTCCCCTTTAAGAGCTACAAAAATGTAGGTCTCCTTTGTCAGTTCACCATGTGTCTACCGGGCACAAATGCTCCCGTTGAGCGGCTCTTTTTTTCGCTCATGAACAACACAACTAAAGCATTAGGTACGCGGGCACATCATTATGAATTATGATTTATTAAGCATGATCATGATTATTTATTTTTCTGCAAAAAAATGTGGTCATCACTGCGCAAATTCTGATTTGAACACAACTTGTGCATACTAATGCTTTAGTTGATGTGTTCATGCATAAGGTCATGAATGAGAGGCTATGAACTCATGTCAATTCCTGTTGATTCATAAGATATAAAGGAATGAAGTAATGCACAAATCATGAGTTAATTCATGCATGAATTCATAATTCATGTACCCTTACCGTAAAGTGTTATGGTTCAAGCCTGTGGCAGCAGTTCCAAATAATTTGTTTAGTGCCATGCAATGAAAAATTTCACAAGTTCAGTGGGTGCGTTTTCCAAAAGAATGCTTTAATTCTGAAAAACAAAGTTGGTCCCACACAAAACTCACTCAATGTACATATGTACATACCAAGAAAATTCATGAATATTAACTCTGATACCCCATTATGTTGTGAGCAGTAGGCCTACGTGTGCTGTTGGCAAAATTGTGTCTAATCTGTCTGTGTCTATGTCTGACCTGGGCTGGCACATGTTCACCTTAAAAAGCGTGTGTGTGCACGAGCACTACGGTCACGCGCAAAGTGTCCCGGTTTTAGTTCTGGGAAATCTGATGACCCTTAACTGGAGGTGGCTGCTGTAAATAAAGTCCACAGATACTATAACTATGTTAACTTAACCTCTTTAAATTCAAAGTAAGAAGCTAGTGTTAGCTAGCTCCTGTTGGCCTGAGCGACCACGGAGAAAGTTGGTCTGTCCTTTTGCTTTTCACAGAGATGTACGTCTTTCTCTGAGGAGCATCTTTAGAATCAAAACGTGGCATGTGATTGGCAGAAAGCATAGATAGAGTATATACACACAGAAAGGCGAGAGTGCGGTGACAACACCACGTTCATGAAAGTGACATGAAATGAAAAATATAATCCTAAAATGTGACATGAGAGAAAAAGTGGCATGACATTAAAGATTGATTGGTGAAAGAAATTTTAAAATACAAATTTCTAATATGAAATACGAATGAGCTATTGAACTAGAAGGGCACTCGGAGAGCGCAAACTTCCGCAAAGGCAATCGCTATCTCACGATGTTAATGCATTGTGAATTTTCCCAGTCAGAAACAATTTTTTTTAATTATTCCGACACCGCGTGAATGCAGCACAAATGCCTATCTCACAATGTTATCGAAAGTGAAAAATAATAAATGTATCCACCCCGTGATTCTGTTCCGCTCCTTGGCTTATGCTACACCCTTCCACCAAGTTTAATGATAGCCTAATCGGTCCCAGTAGTTTTTCTGTAATAACATTTTATAATGAGCTGAGGTTGAATAACTTCCTACATTTATATATTTGACACAACTTAATACATTATTGGACACTTAAAGGCTGAGCCTTTTATGGATTAATTATGGAGCCTTTAAAACTTCATAATAAACCCATTGTTATTGTCTGATTTTCTCCAAAACTTTAATATGACATTTGTGTCAAAATGTTAGTGTAGCATGTCTTCTAAAACCTAAATTAGCCTAAATTATATATTAGAGATCAGTAATCAGTCTGTAGGTCATTGGCATTGTGTGTTTTTAATGTCAGTGTTATTAGTGCTGCTAACGATGTTTAATTGTCTAGACTTTTAATAAGTCAAATGCCTTATGTTTTAATAAGACCTCCTCAGACAAGAAGGGACCACTTATCCAATCAGTGAAGTTTCCAGGGCTTAGCTCCAGAGGGCTGTTACATTAAGTGTTAAGGCTTAGAGATGTACATTACTTAACTTTCAGTCTTAGATGAACCTAGGTTCCCAACTGCCATAATCATGATTTTTGACACATAAAAAAAGCCATTCGCAATCCGTAACTTACATGCGCCTTTCTGCATATATTTATATATTTTATATGGATTTGTTGAATGAATGACACTAACTAAATTGAATGAATGACACTAAATGTTTTTGTAGTGTATATGGTCCATATTATGGGGGACACTAGATGGATAGCGGTCAGTCAGGTGGTGTGTTTGTCCAACACTTTGATGCAAACTGATTTCTTGCAAGACATCTTTACCACTGATGGCCAGTTTGAACCCTCTGTGGATATTCATGTTCCCCACAGCGTGATTTCTTAACGGTGTTTTCTGACTCTGTATGACATCATCTCGCTTCATGACAAGGTATCTCAAAAACAAATGGCTCACTTTCCATGACATTTGTTGTGTTTATTATGAGATATTGAGAAGATATATGCAGGAAGAAATGTAAAACTCTTACCACATTTCCCCAGAGGATAAACCTTCATCTTTTGCTTTAGCTTTTTTTTTTGTGGTAAGGCTTCAAGAATAACAAAATCATCTGGATGATGTTTGTCTGGTTTGTGGCAACTTAGAGGTTACAGTTCTAAAAATCTGACAAATGACTTCCTCTTATTCCCAGTGCACTACCAGAAAATTGTCCACCGGGACATCAAGCCTTCTAACTTGCTACTGGGGGACGATGGCCACGTGAAGATAGCAGACTTTGGGGTCAGCAACCAGTTTGAGGGCAACGATGCTTTGCTGTCCAGCACTGCTGGCACTCCTGCATTTATGGCTCCAGAGACCCTTTCAGACACACGAAAGAGCTTCAGTGGAAAAGTGAGTTAACGCTACATTCATCCATTCAGAACATTCACAACTGCAGTTGTCGGTCAAAGCCTAAACTCATGATTTCAAAATGAAAACCGTTTTCAAAATGATGAGCTTTAAGACCTTTGCCGGCCTGCTAATCCGAGGAGCAAATTATCATGTCTTTTCCCGTGTGTGTGTGTGTGTGTGTGTGTGTGTGTGTGTGTGTGTGTGTGTGTGTGTGTGTGTGTGTGTGTGTGTGTGTGTGTGTGTGTGTGTGTGTGTGTGTGTGTGTGTATGTGTGTATGTGTGTGTGTGTGTGTGTGTGTGTGTGTGTGTGTGTGTGTGTGTGTGTTAGCTGGTATAAATAACAAGGAAGCCAGTAATACGCCTGAGAACAGCACCATTACCAGTCGAATGGAATAAGGCTATCAGTTTACGCATCATTTCACATCATTATACTCGTTCTACTTTTGCAGTCAAGCAATGATCCGTCGTGTTTGTCAAGGATAACCCGCCACTCTTCCATAACGGCTGGACTGATTTCCACCTGCCTTTACAATAAATCCACATTATTTGAAACACAATCAATCACAAAGCCTACTTTTGTTTTATTACAAGTAGAGATGCACCTATAGACCGGCCGGTGACCAGAATTGGCCGGTTTTCACGTGCTCGGCCATGACCGGGATATGCCGATTTCATGCCGGTCAATGCTACAATTAACTGACAACATAAGTTATATACGAGTTACAGTTCTCAAGGACGCACTCACACACGGACGCGACAGCACGGTCTCTTTTTTTCCTTTCTCGCAACTTTTCCGGCGTGTGTCGCGCGTACCCGCTCGCGGTGTGAAGGGTGTCCGCGCTATTCTCGTACACGTAGGGAACCTCGTGAATTTTTTTTTTTAGTGTGATATTGGATGTGAAAAGAAGGAAATGGTTCTAACATTGCACTTTAGATGTGTGTGAATTTCCCACACCAGGAGTCATTTATATAGTTCTATTTTACCTTGATCCATTCACTGTTCAAAATTGTTTCTATGTTCTGTGCAAAATGTTCTATTAAAGAAAAGATAGAAAATTAATATTTGTATGTGCTGTAAAGTGGTTAGAAAAAATGAAATCAGAATCGGCTAAAATTGGTATCGGCTGGCCTAACTCAATGGAAATCAGAAATCGTAATCGGCCTAGAAAGTTGTAATCGGTGCATCTCTAATTACAAGTGAAAGAAAAGGATTGACGTAATTCCTCCGTAATTCTTGCAGTATGAAGGATTTGTTAAGGCTTGTGAATCAACCCTATCTGCCGATTTACGAACAATTAGCAGCCAAGAACGCTCCCTTTTCAGCCCCAAGTCTCAACCCTGAAATCCTATTCTTATCCAACATTGTAGGCATACGTCATGTTACTTCCTCAAGTGGTTATCACCAATGGATTGAAAGGACCATGCACGTCCACAAAAGAGGGGCCAGAATAGAATATTTGATTGCAGACCGACAGGACGTCAGAGCCGTTCAAGTGCATGAAGAAATATATGCAGTCAAATTGTCCCCTTATTCTCTGATTAGTCTTGTATTCTTCCTGATTTGGATTTGTTCAAGCCATGTCCCAGAGGGCTTTTGTGTCTACTTGAGCACCAACTTTTGTGATTTTGGTGTGAATCAGCAGTGAAATTTTCAATATGTGACACTTATGTCACTTAAACCCCCCCTCAGTTGTCAGTCCCAGAAGTACATCAGGCCATTAGAACATGTTAGTCATACGGCACTGTGTCTGAAAGCAAATCTCTATGGCATTGTGAGATTAGGCAGGTTCAGAGGGCTGGTTTTATCATTTTATATCTATCAAGGAATATAAATGGATTCCTAGCAGAGCTATTCAGAAAGAGAGAGAGAGAGAGAGAGAGAGAGAGAGATGATTTGTTGCAGTGCCTCTGTTACCTGATCACGCACATCCATCTCCAGGGTATCTGCCTGCCTAGATGTCCCCAAAAAAATAACCCTAAAATGTCCAATAAGTCACTGAAGGCAGTCTGCATTTATTTAGGTCACTGACCGTGTTTGTTTGTGCAAGTTAAGTGTTTGGATCGCTGCAGGGTGTTTCTAAATGTATGTTTTTTTTTATGTCTCTGTTTGCCATTTTGTCACATTTAATGTCACTTCTGGCACTTTGTTAAAGGCGCTGGACGTGTGGGCCATGGGAGTTACTCTCTACTGTTTCGTCTTCGGGAAGGTAAGTGTGCACATTTTCTGTTCATCTGGTCCACAAAAGGGAGCAGTGAAGGCTGGGAGAAGTGTTTATTCTCCCATGCTTGTTAAAACAACCCATTGGCACTTAATAGTAACATTATCTATCACTTATTTTTTATGGTAGATACAACAGCCGTCTAGTGGCATCATTTTTTTTAATTAATGCTAGAAGCTAATCACTGCTATTGTTATTTGTCTTAGTTGTCTTTAGGGACACCGATGTTCTCTGGCACAGTAGTAATTCAATGTACTTTCCTTGTTTTTCTCACTGTCTTTGCTCCACCTGCAGTGCCCCTTTATTGACGAGTACATATTGGCTTTGCACAATAAGATAAGGACCAAGCTTGTGGATTTCCCAGAAACGTAAGTCCACCTCCCGCGTCCTTCCCTCTCCTCCACTTTATTAAAAGGGATGGCAACGATGTTCCAGCCACCTCTCACACAGCTGTAGTCATCCTATTGGCTTTGCTATCTTCTTATCTGTATCTCAGTCGCAAAACCATTTTCTTTTTTCAGTTACAAATTGCACCTGCAAAAATATGAATAGCTTGTCACAGCAGAGGGTGCCAGCATACAGTAAATGTCACCAAACATGCATTGAAAAAGCAAACAGGGGCATCAGTGGCCTGGACACATACAAGCCACTGTGCTTCCTCTATCTTCACTTTGCCTAAAAGGTTAATGTTACTGTGGTCTTCTCGAGTGAATAACACTGAAAAGACAGAGAGAGAGAGAACAAGAGATAGGAAGCTACGAAGAGGCTGGCAGTGGTGATAGACTGAGGGGGCACACTGATGGAGTATCAACACAGCAAGTGTGAAGGGGTTGTGAGTGTTAGAATGGAGTGTGTGTAAGGACAGGGTGTCATATTGTTAATGATAAGTGTTTTCCCCCAGTGTTGCTCAAGAGACTCAGTGACTGTGGAGAAAGCTTGTTCATCCGACATCACCCTTCTTCGGAGTCTCGAGAATTGCTTCACCTAACGAAATCATCTCCAATCTGTACCAATCAATGACCGTTAGCAGCACCTTTTCGTCAGCACTGATAGGGCCATTGTACTGTAGGTGTGTAGTGCTTTGTGATGATGGTAAACTTAGTTATTGTTGATATCACAGATTTGATCTCATTGTTTTAAATATTTTAGAGCTTTGACTTCACTTACAGTAGCTCATTTAAAGGTCCCATATTCTTAAAAGTGAGATTGTCATGTCTATTTTGATTATAAAGCAGGTTGAGGTGCTATATGAATACTGTGAAAGTATCAAAACGCTCAATCCACAGAGAAATGCACACAGCCCGTGTTCACAAACTGTGCCTTTAAACGAGCCGTCAGGACTTCTGGACGGTTGCGATGTCAACTATACTATATATAGGTAGAATGTGCCGCTACAGTGCCGTTACAGTCATTCCCCGGATGCAGTGACGGTGCAAAAACGCCAAAAGAGCAGATGTAGAAGACTCGGAAAAGCTGAACAATCAGAGCAGCCTTTTTTGGGAGAGGGGCTTAAAGAGACAGATTTTCACTTGGATAAGACACTTTGGTTAACGGAGTCACATTGGTTTATTAATTTTTGTATCTTATCTCACAAACTTTGCTTGGAATAATACATTGACTTGCTCTGTGATTGTATATCTGCTATTCCCCCTCTATCTCTCTTCCTATTCATCCTTACTTCCCACCTGCAGCTGATTAAAGCAAAAAATTCTCTTCTGACTGATTAGCCCCCTTTTCTGATTGAGCCACTGTGTATGCAGGTCCCTGCATAGCGCCTCCGTAAAGCCCCTCCCGCTCCAGACGAGTGGGAGAGGAATCAGTCAAATAGCCTTTCACCACCCTGTTGGGCTCGCTGTGTTTGTGAGTATTGTGGTTGATTAGATCCAAGTAGATTGTGACAGGGTAGGGAGGGTCTTACCCTACATCGATGGTCTGGCATCTATTGTCTGCTACCGAACAGCCCTCTCTGTTTGCCAAACCAGCACAATGCGTTTAATGTCAACTCGGTTCTACGGTCTTTTCTGACACCGAAATAATTATTTCACTTTGTTTGGTGTTTTTACCGCACATTAAAAAAACGGGCACATTCCCGGGGACAGCTACACCAAAAAACGAGGACCGTCCCTAAAAAACGGGAACGTCTGCTCACCCTAGCTTATAAATGCTGTTGTAGTGTACTTATTATTTAGTTCTTTTTATTTTAAAGGTCAACAGAATGCAGGAACCAAAGTAGCTAAACCTCACATTTTTTTGTCATTGTCAATTGTCATTATTTTGTGTTTGGTGCAGACCAAAGATCAGTGAAGAGCTGCGGACTCTGATCTTGTGTATGCTGGACAAGAACCCAGACACCAGGATCACCATGCCTGAAATCAAGGTAACCTAGAGAACAAAGAGAATGTAAATGAGACCACGGGGTTAGTCACTTATTGTTCAGGATGACAGGCAGCTACCTTGAGCACATATCGTCATAACGAGGATGTCATTGTTCATGTTCAGACACAACATTTTTCTCTCCCGTGTGGTGCATTCAGTAGGGCTCATTACACATGCTGCGTTGCTCCAGGGCATGATGAAACCCGTTTGTCTCTATGAGGGACCGCATTAGAACTGAGTCAGTAGTACAGGGGAAGGTCCTGGGCCAGCCATGGACCGATGTCATTCCCCACTCCCCGCCGTATTTCCATGACACAATCTAATCATGTGTCAGTGAGTCATTCTCTCACCAGAGACTCGGTTTGTGTTTATGGAAGGAGAGATAATTAGGCATCATGTGTAATCCACACACACACGCTCACACACACATACACGCACGCTCGCTCACACACACACGCTCACACACAAACCCATCTCTAACTTGACAAAAGTTTCAAACTGGTAGCTTATTAAAACTGTTTGTCAGAAGAAAATGATATATAAATTAATAAAGAGAAGTTGTATTGCGACAATATAATTAAATGCCATTACATATTTTATGTAGTTTAAAGCAAAAGAATTTAGCCCCTGCGCGAAATTGTGTATTTACTTACATTATTACTACCTATAATTGTAAGCCTGTTACATACTTTTGATTTTTGAATTCAAGTCATGGTACAGAAAAAAAACCTTGCAGAGTCTCACGTTGCTTTAGGTAGGTAACATTTTTGTCATTTACTTTTTCATTTTGGTGTCTATTGATGCTCACTGATTTGAAATGGTGGAAGATCTTCGGTCGTATTTTTGACTGGGAGGTTGAAGAAAAGTGAACTTCCTGAATTATAATTTGGAAATGAGCAGCAATGTCATTTGTGATGTCGATCATGTCGATGATTGTGTTTTGAGTTTGAGTTTCCAACAAAACGGCAAGACATTGAAAGACATTGTAGTCCTCTTCAGAGCTTCCCCACTAGCACGTGAATGCACCAGGATGTCTGCAAACATTTTAAAGTGGAAGATGTGGAGATATTCAAAATGTTTTGTAATGTCAACCAATCTGTCAGACCAAAAACAGCAATGAAATGATCCCACTGATAAGGATAAACTCATCAATGAGCTGTTACATTGGATGACATGTTTTTTCATTACTATGAACAGCAATGTTAGTGATGTGGCAATCCTAGATACTCCATCCTCCTGTCGTAAAAAGCAAAAAATCCACAATGAAAAATACTTCCCAACAAAAGCACTATTTACTTAGCTTCGTGAGACCGTCCTGATCTTGCGAGCTCCAGTTTTTCTTGAGATAGAGAAAATTTGGAGCCGTTTGCCAAACGACCGGACCAATTAGTGTTGGTTTTGAGGCGGGTTTAGGTGGTGATAGACAGATGGTTTATCCAATCAGCTAACTAGTATTTTCAGCCAGCGGTAGCCCTAATTCTGATAGCTGCTCGCTAATGCTTTTTTTTCTTGGATCCTTCTTTTGGAATATGGAGCGGAAACCTGAAAGGGTGCCTTTTATTCCTAAATTCTTGTTACACAAACGGCAAATATCCTTTACCGACATGTTGCTTGCTTGCTGAGCTAACAAGCTATGCTTTGCCTGCAGCAGCAGGGGCTTGTGGTTGTATTTTCATACGCTTCGTGGATCTGATTGGTTGATTTAGCCCGTCTATCACCAACATAGGTCATAGATGGTTTATCCAATCAGCTAACCAGTATTTCCACCCCTTCCCAAAAGTTCTCCAATGGAAAGTTCCCAGATGGAAATGCCGAGCAATCCATCTGGCGGAGTCAGGTTACTATTTACTCTTGTTTGCTGAAAACAAACCTTTTTTTAATACTGACACCTTTTTTAGAAATAAAAGTTTGTCAAAAATAAACTCCAGCTGGTTGGTCGCTGTGATGGATTATCTGTCTTGAGCACCTTTAAGTCTTTGCAGTCAGGTTTTTTGTAAAACAGATAGCTAGCTGGCTGGCTGGTAGAAAACGCTCATAAATAATATAAATCTAAACCGTAAGATTTGCTTCAGAAAATGATCAATAATGTGAAATATGCATGCTGTGCAGGGCTTAATGATAAATAAAAAGTGCAGTCATCCTTTAGTATATTTTAATCTATATTAAAAAATGCAGACAGATGAACAATGAGTGGCAGGCTTCCTATGAAGATGTACAGGTGCAACCTTCTGTGGATCGTAGGTACAGCTGGTATCGACATGTCGTCATGTGTCTGTATGCGTGTTCAGATGGACCAGTGGGTGACCCAGAGAGGCACTGATCCTTTGCCTCTGGAGGAGGAGCACTGCTCTGTGGTGGAGGTGACAGAGGAGGAAATCCAGAATTCAGTCAAGTTTGTTCCCAGCCTCTCTGCAGTGGTAAGGAACCCTGAGTGTCCTCCATTCACCCAGCACTTTTCTATCAAATTGATACATACACTCATCTTTTCCAAGAGAGGTGAAGCTCTAAGAGTACCTGTTTTCCTGTTTACCTTAACTGTAGTCCTCTCTTAACCGTAATTGTGACAAAATACAGCATCAAAGTGGTTTTACATTTCAGAAGGCAACCAAGGACGAGGTTCCCCCTCGATATTCAACTCTGAAATAAATGAAAAAAGTTTGAATATTATATAATAATAATAATAATAATCATATATTGGCATGGTTTTATTTCAGTTAGCCTAATAGCTGGTTTGATTTACATTGAGAGATGAACTTATGGAAAGTACCCCATGCCAATCTCTAGGTATGTCGAAGGGTATGTGATGATGTGGGGGGGCTATTTTAATTCCAAAAGCCAAGGGAACTTTATCAGGATGCATAGTATCCTGGATCCATGAAATAACTGGCCTCTAAAAATAAAACTCTGCCTGCCTCTATGGGAATTTAACATAGGGGTGTACTTACTTATGCCCCCTGTATTTTAAGGAAGAACATTTATTTATTTACAATACATTATTCATTCACAAAGAAAATTCCTAATTTTTTCAATTAAGGCATTAAGATCCTATACTCATGAGCACCACTGTATGTGCACTCTGAGCTAACTGGAAGGTTTCCTTCTTGGGATATTAAACATTTTTGTTACTTTTGAGGTTCATGGCACAAAAATAACTCCTCGTGATTAAGTTTTTTTTTTTTTCTTTAAGCAAAATACAAAACAGTATTTACAACATGAACACATCTCCTCCCTTCATGAACACTCCCACCCACCCCCACTCGTCATTACCACATATGCCGTGGACATAAATAACTTCTAATGTCAACCTCACCATTAGAACTCAGATATTCTGGTTGGTTTCAACCCCTGTGTGCAAGTCCTACAATGTGTTCAATTACTGTATTCTCTGCGCAGAACCACAGGCTCAAAACACAAAAAGAGAGCTTTTGCACATCTTTGTAACCATCCTGTGTTTGTGAATGTTTTTCAGATTTTGGTAAGAGCCATGCTGAGGAAGCGCTCCTTCGGTAACCCCTTTGAGTGCCCGAGCAGGAGAGAGGAGAGGTCCATGTCTGCACCTGGCAGCCTGCTCATGTAAGCACACACAGTCCAGCTGCCTGGCCGTCCCCCATGCCCTGATCTCCCTTGTACACTTCATACCTGCATATCTCAGCCACGAAGACGAAGGCTTATTCTTATCGCAGGGATTGCTCGAGACTGTGACATACTGTCGATCGGTACTTCACTCTTGTCTCCTGTATCAGGTTAACTGGCGTTCACTCCTGCAGCAGCTGCTGCTTTGGGTTGCCATAGCACCATAATTCATTCTTTCATTGTATGCAGCAGAGCTTCCAGCTTTTATAAGTGTTTTTGTGTGTTGCTTTTAAGAGTAGAGGGATTCAGAGTGACGGAGAATTATGCAGATCTACCAGTGCCTCGGGCTGACCTTGGATATCCTGCTGCATGGATTAAGCGCTACATAGGGGAAATGACCAATCCCATACTGCAATTCCAACATATTCAGTACAGCCAAGAGTAAATCGGTACATCTATAGCCGTTCCCTGCGGTACTGCGGGACCCTTTGGGGCAGTAATCTGTGTTATGTGTCCAACAGATTTAGTCGTGGAGACGGGCCACTGTTGTGCTGAACGTGGAGGAGACTCTAATCTCCTATTGTGAGGGTTTTATTAGATGATTTCTCCTCTATCCAGGCCACGGTTTCCCCCTGTCACACTCTGCAGTCAGAGAGCTGCCAAGGTGAAGGTGTTTTCAGAAGACGTGTACGGAGTCTGAAACAATACTGCCCCCTGCTGGAAAATGGGGAAACCATGGGCTTTGTATCTCCAGCTCACAGAGGCCCTTAACTGGAATGTTTAGTCTGTACATTAGCTCAGAGTTTCTGGTTCTTGAGCTTCATGTCAACATCACTGATAAACCTTGTTGATTAATGGGGGGGACTTTAAAACGAACCCTAAACAGCAACCGTATGGCTTACGTCTAGCATGTTATCATCCGTTTCAACCACTTTTATTTTGAGACATTATTATATTAAATATATATACTTACATGGTACCATAAACAACAACATGGGCAGCCCCCGAGAGCCGAAAGAAACATTCTGCTTCAAAATTCTACTACTGATAAAGCTCTCAACATTGGAAGAAGCGAATGTCTTAACACAATACTGTAATTTGCTCCAAAGTAAAGTGAAAGAGAAAACCGATACAGGATGAGACATGTAAGGGGGAGGGGGGAGGGGTGGTGCAAGTATGCTGCATTCCTGTTGAACTGGGATGTTGGAATTTCCTAATCCCATTCATTCCACCCCCAGTGGAATCTGGTGGAACTGCAACCAAATTCGGTACAATGGGGCTTAATAGGGAGCGAACAGGCTCTCCGTAGACGGGCTCTGGTACAGCATAATGCCTTTTTATCAACTGGTATTGCTAACAATGGTTAACTAGGTTACAGCCCGTTAAATGTAATGGTTTTCTAACTTGTAACTGGAACGCTGTCAGCTCGGGTGTCACGTCATTCCCAGTTCCGAGCTCCAACTTCTGAGGTAAATGGAACCCAGCAGTAGTATCCTTAATGTGACAGAAAGCAAAAGGCTTTATGGGTAATGTGGTCTTAGTTGTGAGAAACACTGTTGTGAGAAGGAGGGTTCCAATGGTTCTCACCATAATCTCATCTTTATACTATTTATGCCAAAATATCCTAGTTTATTTAAAAACAAATAATGATCTGATTAATGCAGATAATTAGTATATCCTTTGGTCAAAATCAGGGAAGTCATATATCCTGACTTTTAGTCCCAAGTGTGGGTCAAGCTTCAAAAACACTGGATTCTACATTTCCCATAAAGCAATTTGACAGCATCTCTAGTTAGACTTTCATTATCTCGTAATGCACACGTTTTTATAATTACCTATACTCAGTTTGTAGCAGAGGCTTTCTGTCAAAGATTGGTCAGTTTCCAAGTCCAAGCTACAAAACCCTGATGACATCACTCTGACATCACCAAGGTTATTTTCTCAGACTTGACAAAGCTCCTTTAGAACCACAGGAGACGTCCTAAAAAGTGTTTTTACAGGCTGAGTCGTACGTACCCATAATGAGTAAGCTAAACTTGATTTGTAAAATTGGTGGAGAGACCCTTTTAAAAAAAAAATATATATATATATATATATATATATATATATATATATATATATATATATATATATATATATATGTTTTTTAGTCTTGCCTATTTTGTCTCAAATGACTCAATTGATATTATTATGAAATGCAAAAACGTATCAAAATTGTTTCAACAACTGACTGGTCATTTTGGCACTGCTATTGGTAGGGGTGGGGGGGAGTCAACTCCACCTGCGACCATGCCTATCACCCCCCCCTCCACCCCCGAGGTGAACGTTTCCCTCTCACCCGTGACTTTTCCATCTTTTCTCCCACTTTGCTGCAGGGACTCGTGGCCCTTCCGGCCCACTTTTAAACTTCACCCCTCTCTCAGGTAACACTTTCTGCAATACAGTGTGGCACGCTGTCTGTCCAACATCATCATCTCAGACCCCCGACTCTCGCTCAGCCCCATCATGCCAAGTGATGGAGAAGCTTAACCTTTCCCTAGCTGTCATCTCAGAGAGTTGTCTCATCTCCCTGCTGCTGTGTTACATTGTGTCTTAAACATTTCCCATGCAAGAAAAATGGGGGGGGAAGCTTCTCTGGTTTTGCTGCATTTGGAGAGTTGAGCACAAGCTTAACAGTAGAATCATTTAGATATCGAGAACTGCTCATTATGACCTCTTTCTTTCTTTCTCTCTCTCTCTCTCTCTCTGTCTCTGTGTCTCTCTCTCTCTCTCTCTCTCTCTCTCTCTCTCTCTCTCTGTCTCTCTTTTGTTTCGTCTTCCAGAAAGAGCAGCACAGGAGACGGACCCAGAGAAGGAGAGCTGGAGGACCTGCATGAAGACGAGCCCTCCTCTTGAGTCTTAATGACGCTCCTCCCTTCAACAGAGCTCTGTCTTAAACTCCATCGTCTTTCCATTCCTTTGCTTGAACCACAGTGTGCCCACCCCTTCATCCTTCAAATCCGTGACACACCGCAGGCGTATCACTCTATACACTGGACAGACACTGCTGGATCACTTGCGTTTACGTTTACTTATTTCCTTCCCTCTTCAGCCTCAGAGTTTCCTTCTTAATCCCAATCCCCCACAATTCCCTTCTCTAATGTGGAGTCCTCTGGGCACTGACGATCTACAATGTTGCTTGTCTTAACTGCTCACTGTTGTGACTGGCATCCGTGAACTGATAAGAGGAACTCTGCTAAATTTCTGGATCATTAACAGTTTGAATTATTGTTGCGGAAGAACGGCACAAACATGTTTGTCAGCTGGCAGTACACTGTAATGTGGGGGAAAAAACTGCCAAACTCAGTTCTTTTTTTTTTTTTTTTTTTTTTTTTATACCCGTGTGCATGGATGAACAGTTGGGCCTCATCATCAGACTGTCGACAGCCACCTGTCCCAGTCAGGCGAAGAGAATAATCATCACAGATTTCAGCATGTAAATGACACTATATTGTCTCTTCAGTGAACTACAGTGCTTTGTTTTAAATTATTTATCGGTTATCGTCTCACAGCCCTTTTCTTGTGTGTGCGCCATCAGCTTTTACACTGGAAGGTCCAAGTCCTTCCAGTGCTGGCCTGACTGGTTGAACGTCTCTTACAGGAAGGAAAGGAAGTCAGCTGTCTGAGGCCGGTCACACAGAAAGGACTACATCATGTCTACTGTAATGTGTAATTATTTCTGTTAGAACTCATTTCACACTTCCTCTCCTACACTTTGTTTGTCTGATTTCTTTTCTCTAACACTGTCTCTTTCCCTTTTATGTCATACAGTAACCCTTGATTTGATGTGAAGTAATTGCGACAGATATTGGAGCCTTATGAAGTGGATGTTTGATGGCGAATGTGAACACTGTAAACTACTCCGATGGCCTATACCTTAAATAATTCCCCCTACAAATTAGAATGTATTATTGTACAACGCTCTTTGATGCAGAGCTGATTTGAAGGCATGAATAATCTTATTGTCTAAGTTAAACATCAATGAGTGCTCTAACAGAAGAAATTGAATCAGTTATCCAGGCTCAGTGACTGTACACACATTCTTATTAAGGGGGATGGGAGGACAGAAAAGGGGGAGGCTTATATAAGTTTCCTTTTTGCTGAGGGGAGGGTAGTGGGACTTTTTGGAAGTGCAGATCTTTTTTTTTTCTACCACCCCAAATATATATTTCAGTATTCCCTAGCAGAATAAAATAAAGGGAATCAGGTGTTCAGGTGTGCACAGTGGGTCATAGAGACAACAATCCCTGCGCTGTTTAAGGGACATTTAAGGGGTTAAATGTTAACCCTACCAAGACCCAAGTATGTCCTATAAACCCAGCCTATATTATAAATCAATCTGAGCCTTTTATGTTTGCCTTAAATCTCACTCTGAATCTAGCTGGCTATTGTGAAAATTATTATCCCATATGCATTTTTATAATTATATGAAAGTATATCTATAAAATATAAATGAGATTGAATTTAAATTAGGTTTCAATTAGATTACAGGACCACAAATTCGAAGTTTCGAATAATAATAATAATAATTTGAATAATGAAGGATTGTGCAATGTTAAACTAACTAGTTTGCCTGCCGGCCGTTTTTAAAGATCCAACTAGTAATACGTGTTTGTAGAGTAGTGTGCTAGGTAAGTGATAAAAAGTGATTTGAGCTCTTTGTTTGCCATTCAAAGTGGTTCGCTAACTCTGTGACGCCGACTCAAATCATTGAGAGCACGTGTGGCTCCGCAGCAGCTCAGCCTCAGATGAATGTTAATAGAACTCCATTTTGATTTTATTTTTGACCTCCTCTCTTGCTGGCCTGGGTAGTCGCCCTGTTAGAGAAAGCGTGTTTGGCTCTGATCACTTGAACGGCAGTGAAAAGGAGAATCTCAGCGTCATGATTAGGCCCAGGCTGCCAACGTCAAGACTTGAGCTTTGCAGTTCCTCTGTTAATCTTGGCCTCAGTGGCCTTCAGTCAATCAGAATGGGAAACAGTTTCACCTACTGTGTTTAGGGATTGATGTTCACAGAGGCAGGGACGTTTATGCATTACAAACCAGAGATTATCGTGGGTGCTGGAGATTGTAAAGCTTTATACTGTATCTTTATTTAATTGTTCAGTAAAAGAGGTGGTAATGTGTACAGGAAAAATGAATATCTTAATGTGAAGTTGTCTAAAATGTTGTATACGCAGTTTGAAATCTAGCAAGACTCATTTAATAATGGTTTTCTTTAGTGTTCGTTCCTTCTCCCTGCTGAGGAAGATGTGAAGTGAAAGGAGGTGCAGGTCTTTTTGCACCTTTTTAATGAAAGGCTGTTTGAACCCCAAACATTTGTGATGGGATGTTCTAACTTATCAGACCCAAACGGAATCTGCAGATTTTTTTTATTTAGTTTTTTACAGTTTTCAGCGGTGATACAGGATGAACATTTTGCGGGGGGTTTTCTGCTTGGGGGGTGGAAATGTTTTAACATTCTGAGTTTCATTTAATTTTGTTCAAATTTGTTTGACGTCTGTAAAAAAAAAAAAAAAAAAAAAAAAAAGAATAGATCTGCAGAAAATTCTGCCAAGTTCTGCGTCTGCAGATTCCCTCTTGTCCTGCTTATTAGCTTAAAAATGGTTGACCTCTCATCACATTCTAATGAGAATGTTGCCAGATTTACAAGTGTGTGTTTGTACGGACATTTGTCAGTCATGTTGTCGTCTTTATCATTGGTGCATTATTGGCATTCCCCTGCTGTCAAAGGAGGCATAATCTATTATTATTATTATTATTATTATTATTATTATTATTATTAAAATACTGCTTGCATTTAAATATTTGCACTTTTCCACTTACAGATGCATATTAAAGTTCTTGAGATTACATATAACACTACTGGTACCTGCCAGCCATTTAACATTGTACAGTTAATGATCAAAGAAAAAAACTCCCAAAAAACCCTGTGGTCCATCTGTAAACGACCATATCTGTCGGTTGTCTGTCTCCTGTGCTTTTGATGCCAATCTGCATGTCACCGCATTGCTGATTGGTTTTTAAGATTTTTTTTTTTTTGATAAATGAAAAACCACATTATCAGTACCTTTTATTCTCCTGTCTGTGTCACAATGCTGTAACAGCTACCGTAACCAGATGTACCTATCCAACAACAGCAGCTGAATTGTGAATGGTGTGTTACTGGGGCATGGGACTGCTGACACGATGCACAATGCTAAAACACTGTCGCCCCTGTTATGGCAGCAGATTGAAATAGCAGCTTAGTGTTCAAGATGGAGAGAGACAGTGATGGGTAGCCGCCCTCGAAGATGAAACCTTTAACCCTCCGAGCATAGGACAGTCTCTTCATGCCGCCCAGCTACCACTTATTCAACAGTTCATCGTTGTTTATGTTAATTATTACCTCTGCAGAGGTTATGTTTTCTCTCCTGTTTATTGTTCTGTTAGTTTGAAGCATTTATACACAGCTTCTAAACCAATTTCGATTACATTTGGTAGAAAAGCAGCCAATGGGCTGAGGAAGAACTGCTTTTGGTGCAGGTTACGTCACGGCGTGGCCAGTCAGAAAGCTTTAATGTTGTAGTTCCTGAACTGATTGGTTTTTCCTGATTCTTTAGTCCGAGATGTGTCAATCAATCCATATAGGCCTCACCCTTTTCCACCTACAGAGATTTCCCGCCATTTTATAAAAAAAAAGTTTATCAAAACCACTCATACCCAATATTCACTAAATTCAACTTTTCTTTTTCAGTTTTGGTGAACATACCAGTCATAACGCAAACACACAGCTGCAACTATATTTAAATGGCATCTGCATGTATTGCGTCCACCCTGATCGATGCTGCTAAATTTAATGGAATTTAGCCTAAAAGCGATTCTACAGCACATGGTGCATTGAAATGGCGATACATTTTAGTTCCCTCTTTCAATGTTGCACAATTCATCCCTGGATACTTACAGACTACATATTCTCTAGTCGCTATTTCAATGCAGATCTGGGTCCAGATACGTACTAAATACAAATATTAAATTGTGCTGCCATGGCGGAGTTTTGCTCACTCTAAATGCTTTCTAGCTTAGCGTTGTCACTGTCGTGAAACACGGAAGAAAAATCAATGGGAGCAGTTGCGAGAGTGACAGGAATCATTTCTCATGATTTCAGGTCATAGTTGTATCCAAAGGGAGGACTGTGAGAGTGAGCTTGTGCTCAATGTTCAGTCAGGGACGATTGGATCTTGGATTGGAGTTGTGTGCCGGATGTGTGCGTTTAAGGCGCCTGCTGTCTCTGTGTCTCGTGTTGTCTTGTGCATTTCTCTGAATGTACTCCCTCGCCTCGGCATACAAAAACAGAAGCATGGCACATCCCTACAAAATGCAGTTGTTACAATGTAAATATGTACCGATATATATACAGAAGCTATTTTTTTGCATGCATTTTGTACACCTAGACATGATCAAAGACAATAAAAAAAGAAAATCTGAATTATTTTTGATGTTGCCTGTATTCCTGTTTGCACTGCGAGACAAGACAAAAAGCCGTAATATTACTGTACATCTTTTATTGAATTTATTGCCGATCACATGGTGCACACGGGGGAAGATTCGCTGTGGCACATCCACACGTTATCTGTGTATTTTTTTTGCTGTGACAAAGACGGTGACAGAACTACTGGATGACTTATGGATGATTTGTGGACACACGGAAGCAACTGGAAGTGCCAGAAAGTGTTCTTTCAGCTGCACTGGTGGGGGTTACAAACCGAGCTATACACCCAAAAAACTACACATAACATCAAGACAACATCAAGAGTCAGTCCCAGTCACTCAGGGTTGCTGTAAGAGAGGGAAGATGTTGGTAGAAGATGCTGCTGAAGAAACTGGACACGTGGAGCACTGTCTTAGACTGTCCTTTCAATCCAGAGTTGTGTGTGTGTGTTTGTCTGTGTGTCTTGTAGGGTCTACTGCAGGGTCCCAGTTCAGTAGTCCTTCAAAGTACCTCAAAATGTTGCTCCCACGTCACTTCTACAGGAATAGCGGATAAATAAATCATCAGCCATCCTAAAAACCAAGCAAATAAGGCTTCAATGTTCTAGAAATATAGAAATCTCTTACTTTGCATACCTCCGTCTCTATGCTGCATGCCTCTGAATCAGGGTCCTGCAGGATAAAAAGTCAAATCCATAGCACATAGGAACCATTTAGACCTCTCGGGTAACGACAAAAGGATTCTCCTAATCATCACCACACATAGATAGAATATAAAATGCATGGAAATAAAAAATCTACTCTAATGTCTAGACCAGTGGTTCCCAAACCTTTACCCCTAAACTGTTACAAATTTGACCCGTTGATAAGATTTTTTTTTCCCAGGGTCCCCCATCTGATTGGATTTTTGCTTTTAGATGTTTCATTACAGGAAGTGTATGAAAGACATGACCCAAACAGTCATACCTTCTGTCACTGTGTTACTACCCTTTTTGCTGCGGACCCCCTGCAACCCCCCTCAAGGACCCCCGGGCCCCTACTTTGGGATCCACTGCTCTAGACTTCTACATGCACTCACGTTGGACTGGCCAGTGCCTTGGACTTGTCTTGCATTCGCTTCAAAGGTGTAATAGACGCTTGTTTCTATACGCAGCGACTCGCTGTCGGGCTGGAAATACAAAAATGTTCTGCTTGTTTCAGTAACAGAAGGAAACCGTCTGGGAATGTATGGGGATCAGATACATGGCTGAACTGTAGCAAGCATACAGTAGACGCCCCTGCCCCTGTCTGTGAGGGCTATGGGTGTAAACACCGCATTAATCGGAAGGTTACTGCTCCCGTGTGCTCGTGGGGTTTTTCTAGTTTTGATGCGAAAGCTTTCTTTCACAAGAACTGAAGTGCATCCAAAATGTTCAGATTAGAGCTGCAGAGATTATTTGACTTAACTACTAAATGAATTGCCAGCTATTATGTTAATCTTTTGGCTAATTATTTTTAAAAAAGAAATTAAATTTGGGAAGATGGTGTGTTACAAAAAGGTGACACATAGAGTAAACTATACAATACAACAATACACAGACAAACAATTACAATGACAGTTAAACAACATATACAGCAGTGATTGAATGTACAAATGTGCAAGTCATGTACAGTATAGGGTAAATGTGTGTATGGATGTATTGCTGTTTGGATGACCGGTATGGTGTATGTACACGTTTGGTGAACCTTAGTAGGGTGGAATGTAATAATTGTGGCAGAGATGATAGTAATAACTGAGATAAATACAATAAAAACAATACCAGACCAGAATAAAAAAGTAAAACAAATTGTAATCAATACATAGTAACATAATTAGATATTACTACAACTACATCAGCACTTTTGTCACATATGAAATATTTGTTCAATTATATATGGTGTGAATTATTAAATATATATATATTAGTAATAGTAACATAATTGGCGGTGGCAATGACTGTCTCACCAAACTTTATGCCCTGGTGGGCAGGGAGAATTTTGGATAATTTTTAAGAGAGAAGTAAAAATTCTTTGAGTTGTGGACAAAATAAGACATTTGAGGACGTCATCTTGGGCTTTGGGGAACACCGATCGACATTTTTCACAATGTTCTGACAGTCAGAGGCCACACAACTGATCAATTATTGAGAAAATAACCAACAGATCACTGGACATTGAAAACAGTTCAGATAGAGACACGCACTGTCGATGTCTGCTCTGTGTCTGTCTGGACTGGTATTGTTTAAAGCCTCTCTGCTGCCACCTTGTGTTCAAACTGAACTTACATCATCAGATTATCATTTGCGTGCATCACACAGTAGAGCTTACCTGTACATGGGGGTCTGTGTATTTGAATTTCATGTTCTTGTAAAATTCTCTCTTCGGCAGCAAATAGAGCAGCACCAAGTCACATACTACAGTTGCCTGTAAAATCAGAATTACTATAGTTAATGTCCAAAAGTATTCCACAGACGATACTCAATTATTGCAGGTACTCTGGGCAGTGACATACCACTCCAAAGATGCCCACTCCAGAGCCTATAGCTGTCAGTGTTGGGATGATATCAAACTTTCTTGCCTGTGAAGGACAGAGTGCCGATGATTCAAAATTCTGGTTGACTGTTTACTCAAGCCATAATTTGATCGGAGTAAAAATATTGATATAATATAACTCACCAGTGACTGCACAATGATATCGAACCTGATCCCGAACACTTTGAGAAGGGTTCTCTTCTGTTCGTTGTCCTCCAAATAATGCTTTGCATACCTACAAAACAGGCAGCCTTGGGAATTATACATTAGGTTACATAGGATGTGTAAATATATATATTTCCCACGTCTTCCCTATATCTGGATATCACGGATGCCTGTATGAGCTCAGAGAGCAGACTATCCTCAGAATACGTACATTTATTTTCTGCGTGCCGATGTGACGGCCATATTCTGCTTTATGATGAATCGTGCACGAGTTAAAGGACCTGATGGAGATAACATTTCACCGGAAATGGACCTTGCACAATTTCATGTGACAAATAAAAGCGGAATGATTGATAACAAGTGACAGTTTGAACCAAATCTTGGAGTGTCAGGTTTTACCGAGGGCAAGGACACATTAGGAACTTCAGGCATCGCAGGCCTGCATTAGACCTCACACGGAGAGCAGTATCTTTCGCCTTCACTCGCAGTCAGTTGCTTATTCTTTGATTACTTTAGGCTGGTACGTGTTACCGTTATCCGTCCGGAGGGTCGGCCCAGTCTCAGTGAGTCTTTTAAGCCTACTTCATGTCCATGTTTGTCCTGCATACAAGAATGCTGTAAGCCTCCTAAAAAACCACCATGAACATGAACACCAACTTCAACATAAAGTGATAAAGGCACGAGGAGTACAATGGTACAGCAAAATCATCACGCAACTTAGCACATTGTTACAACCTTCTCCAAAAACTCTAAACGTATTTGCATATTGACAGGAAGCTATTGCTCTAGGTGGTCATCTCTTAAGTTGTGGCAGGAGGCAACATATTTAGCTGCTAAGATCCAGCCGTTTGAACCTGATTGTCTATTCTGAAATGTACTATGTTGGTCTTCTGTTGCATGTCTGTCTGTGCACGGAGAGGAATCCCTTCTCTGTTGCTCTTCTTCAGGTTTTTGGGGTCTAAGAACAGAGATTGTAAAGCCCTTGTAAAGCTGCACAGATTGTAAAGCCCTTTGGAGGCAAATTTAAAATGAAATAGGACAAGGACAAAAAAATAAAATGAGCAATAAGTACTGGATATGTTGACAGTATATCAACATGAAAGAAGACGTTTCCATCGGCGGTGTTTTGTTGCTGTTTGTCGGGCAGTTAATGCAGATTAAACACACTGGAACAGGAAATGACCAGACCCAATGACTTCAGAGCATTAAACCTCTATTAAAAATACACTTATTCAATATGAAGCTACAGCAAATATGCATTAGCTTTGCTTCACATAAAAACTGCAGACAGGGGGAAATAGCTATAGCCTAGCTCTGTCTAAATTGGAAGTACATTTCCAGGATCAGGCTTTGCCCTCTTCCGGCTCTCTGTTTGCCGTTCTTAAAATCCCTTCCTACGGGATACAAGGCAGGCCTGCTTGTCTTTCAGGGAATGATTGTAAGATTTACAAAGAATATGTTTACGGCATTTACTATCTTAGAGGGACGTTTTGGGACCGATTGGTGGGATTGCTGTACACACGGCGATACACTGGTAAGAGCTAATGAGGTTTAACCATGTATCCGGCTAATTAATAGAGCTCACGTGACTGAATTAAGTGAACACTTTATTTAATATTGTATGTGGTGTTTTCTTTTGCGGGGTGCATACGTTCCGCCAAAACAAGTTCATTCCCGAGACTATTTTGCAGAGCCACCGTCGCTGCGTCCGGAGCTCAGCGCCGCCCAAGACCATTGTGATTGGTTTAAAGAAAAACCAACACTTTATGGTTTTCTGGTGTGTTACGTACACCCCAGAAAACCAGACCAGCTGTTTTCCTATGCTCTTAATGCTGATCTAAGATACCCGGCTGCTGGCTCCAGCTCCATGCTTTGGTACATGACGCACAATTTTAAGAGTGGTATTAATCTTAACTCTTGGTGAGAAAGCAAATACATATAAATAAATAAGTCTATGTCCTAAAATAAGCGTAGCCTATTATATAAGAAGTATTTCTGCAGTGTAAAAACGCTTGCGACTATGTTCATTCACTGAAGTTATGTACACACCTGAAATTGTAGCCAACTGAAGCTCTGGCTTGGTCTGTCTCAGCGGCGTTTCCGTACAGACCGTGGAAGTTGTATTTTGGTATACAGTGTTTTACATCCACATCTAGGTTACATGTCCAGTCGACCACAATACCGATGGCCCCTCCCTGTCAGGACACAAGCACATAATACACAATACAAGTCTCCATAGTAGCACGAGAAACAAAGGAAACAAAACAGCAAAAGACCACACATGTGCAGCGGTGACGGGATGGAATACAAGTCTGGCTCCCCACCTGAACAACCATCCCTTTCCTTTCAGTGTTAAGTACAGATCAGCTGACTTACCACCCTGGCTATTGTTTCGAACTTGAAGCCAGACAGTTTAACTATGTCTCCCAGTCGGAAGATGGGACACAGTGGAGCGTTCGTCGGATCATAAAGGCATTTGCTGATGTATGCACTATCGATATTCTCCACCAGGTTGCTCCTGAAAGCACAATTGGTCATTATAAAAAAACAAAAAAACAATTGAGTAATAAATAGAGCTAATTTAGTGCCCAGGAAAACAATATAACATCAAATTACATTCAATTATTTGCATTTAGCCTAATAGATAAGGTACCATGCTGTGTATGATTTCTCCATGATTTGATATCATTTTTAAAGTCCACGAATATTGTCCACTGACCATCTGAGATTTACTTCTTTGCACAATTAAGGGCACAAAACCATCCAGAGCATGACTGAAGTGGATTAAAAAAGTAATTTTAGTAAATAGGCACTTAAGACATTTATTGTCTTTAAGCGTTGATTTTACCAACAACATGAGTTCAAACCCCTGGTATGGCACAACATTTCATATAGCAGTCCCTCCAGAAAAATACGATTATGCGATCGCATAATTCATTGCATAATCAGCCAAAGGCCAGATATTTATGCGGGGGCCGGATTTTTTCAAACATGCCTCACTTTCGCTGCATAAATGCAGATTTCTGCGCAAAATATGCGGGGCTTGCATGATTTCATAATCCCTGCATTTTTGTTGCAAAAAAGCCACATATATCTTAGCAGAAAGTTGAAAAATGTTGCGTTTACTTCACACAAGAGCAGCCATTCTCCCCTGTTGCCATGTGAACTTTATGAAGTGACGTAATTAAGCCACGTGAACATCATCGAAAAGCAGGGTGTTGGGGGAATCTCTTTTTTTATCTAACAACATACGAAAAAAAAAAAAGCTGGCTTATTTCTATTTATCCGTCTTCACCTTTACCTTCATTTGGAAACATTTGTAGCATCTGCTGAGCTAAATAATGAATTAATAATAATGAATTTGATATGAATGAGGCGCATCACCTTGAGACGCCAAACAAGGGGAAAGTAACAGAATTCTTGATGAACAGTGTGTAGTTCTCTGCCGACATCAGCATAGGAGGACTAGACGGGAATAAACAGAAGAGAGAATAGTACGAAATCCAGTATGCTGAGGCGCATAAGTCATCACAAATGCAATCGTCGCATGCGTTGCAAGTCGGTATCGGCTTGCGGTGTGAATAATTCAGTGTTTTCACATACTCTGGTATGTTGTCATCATCCTCAACAGGGCACCACGCCAACACCTCGCAGGTCTTCGTGGCGTTCAGGCAGACCCCCGTCATTTGTCCTTGAAATAAGAACAGACTAGAGTTCGGCATTGGGCACACAACTTCAAACTGGAGCAAGTGTTTCGAGCAGCAGCAGCAACAACACAAAAAAAGAAAGAGAGAGACGTGTAGGCTTTAACATCAAAGCAATTTTAAACACTCTCATGCCTCCACTTTCATCAAACTATCTGGAATTAGCATCAACGGCAGCGAGCGAGACATAAAGGCGAATCAAAGCAAACGCTGAAATAGCTGTTTTCTTTATCTCGCCCTGATCCTTGCATAGAATTTCTCTCCGTGTGATTGGCTTTGTCGCTAGCAGCCTCTCATCGTGTGCTGCTTGATTTCTTTAGAATATCTTGAAATTCTCTTTGGCCACTCAGCTTTCAGTGTCTGACCTTTCACTGGAGCCCACCAGTTTGTTTAGCTACAGGGGCAGGGGCAGGGGCACCCCCCCCCCCCCAAACTGTTTACTTGTCTACAAGCATAGAGACAGTACGTACGTCGCCTCCAAAGAGATACTGGCACCTGAAGGTGTATTTGACTGGATTGACACAGACAGATGTAAAGCTTTGGCTAACATTGGTCTCATTGAAGTCGATGTCTGGCACAGAGGGCTCGAAAGGCTCCAGATTTAACCCTCGGGACAGATGGAGGACAATAAATTTATGTAACTGCTCTTTGAACTCGCCGACGACACTGTATATGTTTGGACCTATTAAAAAAAAAAAAAAAAAAAAAAATGGCTCGTCTGAATGGTTATTTGTTTTCGATGTCTCTGTGTGCTTTGGTCGGCCCACATGCACAGGAGTTATTGGGACGTCTGTGATAACATATGCTGCGCATGCATGTGTCTACTTGCCTAAGGCAGGGTTGTACTTGCACGCTTCACTGATAAAACTGCTCACACACACACACACAGGTTTGTGGCACTATCTTTGTGGTGACCCATCATTGACATAATAAATTCCCTAGCCCTTTACCCTAACCTTAACCATCACAACTAAATGCCTAACCTTAACCCTTACCCTCACCCTAACCATAACCTAATTCTAACCCTAATCCTAAAACCAAGTCTTAACCCTCAAACAGCCCTTTAACCTTGTGGGGTCCAGCATTTTGGGCTGTGCAGACCCCACAAGTATACTGTATTCTCCGGTTTTTGGACCCCACGAATATAGTAAAACAGACACACACACACACACACACACACACACACACACACACACACACACACACACACACACACACACACACACACTATGTGCTTGGTTGTTGATTTGAATCTGTTTTTTTTTCTCGGTGCTGGAGAAGAGCAATGCACAATTTACATCTAAGTGTTTACGTTCGCGGTGACAATGATATACATCAGATGTGGTGTATTTTAGTTTCTACCGTGTGAGCCCATCCGGAGCCACAACCCATTGTGCAAACACTGCTCCATAACCTTCCCATACACGATTATCTACTTTCCTCAGCGCATCTTTATCCTGTCACTGGCTTCAAGAAGTTAACAGTTTAAGAAGGGGCTTTCCTCCCTGGTGAAACAAAAAGAAATAGTGGTGGAAGAAGTCTTCAGATTCTAAAAGTAAAAGTACTGCTACCACACCGAAACTACTCTGTTATAAGTAAAAGTCCTGCATTGTAAAAAGTTGTCCTCCCATTTTAGAAAACTGGAAACGATCCCAACAGTTCTGTGTGATTAATGGTCTAATCATTTCAGCTGGACTTGTAGGCCGTTATATTGTTGGGTAGTTTAATTTATAATGAAACATTGTATTTTATAAACTACATGTGTTATGTTACATGTGTATACAAAAATCCTAATCTGTAAAGTAACTAAAGCTGTCAGATGAATGTAGTGGAGTAAAAAGAACAATATTTCTCTTTGAGACGTAGTGGAGTAGAAGTAGAAAGTGGCATGAAAAGAAAAGACTCCAGTAAAGGACAAGTACAACAAGTTACATTGCAGATAGCAGAAAGGCAGAGATGTGGGCTGATCTGCGTTTTAGCCACAGATGGACAGACGGTTGCTCAGTGAGGACGGCTGATGTCACACACTGTCGGGCCGTCAGGATTTACCATGTCCCGTACGTTTGAAACTCCCTCCTTCACAGTCAGCGTGTGAGCTGCAGTTGTGCTTGCCGTGGAGCTGTAAACAAAGACGTCGGGGTCAGAGTGCGCACACAACTGTGGAATGTGGATGTGAACAACATGAAAACAGCACGACAGTGTGAAAAAACAGTTTTGCATCTAGTGTGAGGGTTTGCGGCGTACAGAAACTTCTGTGTATGTCATTTTTAGGCCTTTAAATTGAATTCTGAATTGTTTGGGTTGACATTTTTTCTGCTACTCGTCAGCTACACAATTGCCCAATTACAGAAGCAGTCTTGGAATGAGACACAATTCCTGTTTAGTTTGACTATTTAAGGAAGTGTATAAGTCCGAGGGAACGAAGGGAAGTAAGGAAAGGGGAGGGAGCATTTCCACTTACCTCTGGACACTTTCCCATCTTCTGACCTTCAGTTATAATGTAGTTTGTCATTACCACAAAAGATGAGTCTCCCTGAAGTTTAGGGTTAAAAGAAGCAATGTGTTACATTTGAATCTCGTTTGTTTATGCCATAAAATGCCATAATAAAGGATGCAGTAGTTGTTAGGCAATAAAGTTTCTAATAGCCTCTCAAACATTAATCAGTTGTGTCCCATGGTGACACTGGTGAGATCACAGTTTCACTTTCAAGCCTGGTTTTATCCATGGTCAGTTTCAGCTCAAAGGAATAGTTAGACATTTTGGGAAATACACTTTTTTTTTGCTGCAAATTAGACGAGAAGATAGATCAGTATTCTCGTCAAACCCGATTACTTGACGTCATGTCTTGATGGTTGAATCTTTTTAAAAAGCAAAGTGTAAAAACAATAAAGAAACGACAAAGTGTAAAAACGACAAAGTTGTGCCAAACTTTTTATTGGCCATAAACAGCCTCTGACTGTACAGAACTCAGCAGAAACTCCAGTTCTTTAGGTTTCGATTTCCCCAGTCCAAATTTGTGTCTAAATGCATCTTTCGATTGGCTCTGTATGCACTCATGGCACTGTGAGTCGAGTGCAGGCGCACGCGTCACTTTGCGACAAGTAGCCTACAGGAACCTGCTAACGAGAGACTTAATTAATTATATCTCTGTCTGCTGTACACCTGACTGTCTTCTAGGCTAAATTAGCCCTCCTACACAATCTGGACTCTGTTCATAGCATCTACATACATACATACATACGTTTTTGAAATGAGAAAAGTTATGCCGTAAACCGTTCGGGTAGCGACAGCACTTCTAACTCCGCGGCCCGTCGAAACACAGTTAGGTGCTGGTGGGCGGAGTTTTGTTACCTTTGGACAGAGCAAGACTAGCTGTTTCCTCGGTTTACTGTTTTTATGCTAAGCTAAGCTAACCTGCTGCCGGCTGTAGCTTCATATTTGGCCGACAGATATGAGAGAACTTCTCATGTAACTCGGAGCAAAAAATCGAACAAGCGCATTTCCCCAAATGTCAAATTATTGCTTTGAAATTCTACTTTTTGACCATAGTTAAGCCCTTCCATGCCTATATTTTTTTGATACCTGATCAAAGTGTGAGCAGTTCTACCTCAGTGACCATTTCATCTTGTTGGTTGGGTTTATTATGCCAAACCCACACTGAACTATAAAAAAAGGCCCACACCCAGATGCCAAAGCAAACATGATAATCTTGTCTCAACATTGTGTCTCTTTATTTCTTTTCTACAAATAACAGGACACAGCAACTTTTTAGGTAAACAAATGATATATATTTTCTCATCAGAGTCCACCTTTGTTAGGTTGTTTGCTCAGTTCTTCACAGAAATGCCCGCAATGACTTTTGGAAAGCACAGAGGCACCTTGATGTTGACAAAGCCAGATTACTGTGTCATCCAGGTCAAGTTTAGAAACCTGCAGTAACATTAGTCTGTGTCGTCATTGATTGGTTTTGGCATATAAATTGACTTCATGACATCTGACTCTGGGGCAGTGGGCTGAGTATTAGGGATGCACGAAATGAGGAAAATGTGCAATATGCGATAACGTTGTTGAATATTGCGATAACGATATTACTTGCATACATTAACAGATATTAAAGGGAACCCAGTTCTGCTGCTTTCAGTATTCTGCTAAAATACAACACATTGTTTGTTGAATTTAAAACAAATGAAAGGAAATCATTTCAAACATTCTCTTATTGGACAAATGGAACTTTAAATTGAATATAAGAGGCACCACTAAAAAATAACGAAAGTTACACTTTAAAGTGCAGTTTTCTACTGATTATTTCTTTCAACTAACACAAAAACATCTCTGAATGTCTTTCGCGATCTGTTTATTGTGGCAGTTAAATCACAATGACAATAACAGAACGATTTATTGTGCAGCCCTACTGAGTATACAGGACCCCTAATGTGAGGAGGGCCCGAAAAGATAATATAACAATAACTGTGGGTGACGGGAGGGGCCTGCCTTTGTACAGGATCCACAATCTTGTGTTACGCCGCTGCTAACAATGGTCAATGACTTGAACCAGGTGCAAAACAAATTCTTGTCCAATTCATGTGATGAGCACGCATGAAATGTCTCCGCATGTGTGAAAAAGCTCACCAACCTGCGGCGGGAAGACGTAGTCGGCCACATCCCACACTCTCTCACGTCCCTCTATGTTGGTATAGCCCACTCCTTTCATTTTGGTGAAGACGGAGCTTACTGCTATGTCTGTGGACTGGTAGCCTTTCTCGTAGATGAACACCCACCTGTACAAGACACAGTTAGCATTATCAGAATCAGAATCAGGTTTGAGTCAGGCATATCAGCACCTGAGACTCCCTCTTCACTCCAGCCAACCAGCCAACCAGCCAACCCCACAGGCAAGGACATGCAGGGGTGATGTTGACATTCTGCACTGCAATCGCACATGCCAGCAGCATAGCTCACAGGGACACGTGTGCAAGGGATTGTGGTTGAGACATGTCACGGCGCTCATACTTTAAAGGTTGTCCCTTTACCATCTCTAAGACAAATCTGACACATTGAATAGAACAGACTTGTTTTAATATATTCTTTTGAAACTTGCCAGTTTCAAATACCCGACATTGCAAGGGTTGCAGCAATGTGTTACACGTCGGTTAAAAAAGTGTTACAACCCTCAAGTTCATTAGCTTACTTATCAATTATCCAGTCTTTATAGTAGTAATTAGGAGACTGGGTAAACCCAGCCCGATCTGCCGGTGATTTGATTTCTCCCTGCAGCTCAGGCTAGAAACCTGTATGTGTATCTATCCTGCTTCCGTTACAAATCTGCAGGAAACAATCACAAACTGGCTTATCCACCTGGCGCGCTATTGGCGGGTTTAACACGATGGCAATAGAGAAGTGACCAAGCAGCTTTTTTGTTTACATTCAACATGGCGCAGCAACCCGTACAGAGTCATTTGAACTACGCCCGTTGATCCCGCCTCTTGTGCAGTAGAAAATACAGAGCATGTTCAATCTTAAAAGATTGAGCTTGGTCTGGTGATAGCCAGACTAAGTAATTAGGGTTTCCTCTGTAAATATTTTACATATTTTTACATTTTACAACAGTACTTTTGCTGGCACCTTTGGCGTCCCCTTGAGAAATTTCTCCAGAGATTTATTTTATTTTTAGTATTTATCATTGTTTTAATAGCTTAGTATGTGTAAAGGCTTTACACCGCCCTACATGTTATTGTAGGCCATATGTAAACATATGTAGTAGGGGGTCCCTGCTTCATCTCCTTTTCAGTTGAAAACATTGAAGACTCCTTAAAGCCCCCTGATCTAAGAGCTATGAGATCCACTGTAGAACTCTGGGTTTTAAGCTAAATGTTAAATGTTCCAAGTTTGTTCTGTTCACACTCGGGACGAAGTACGTTTTGATCTCTGCAGAGTGAAGCTTCTTGTGTTGCTGTGAGTGTGGCCAGCAGATATGGGTAACAGCTGGTGTGCACAGGAAAGATACTGTATGTACACACACACATGGGCACATGCTGAGCTATTTTATATAGGGTGTGAAAAGCAATTACCCCCCAGCAGAAAGCCCAAAGGACTGCATGTATTGCAGCACACATTCATTTGTCTGTGGGAAATGAAAGCACCTTACAGCAACAGGTGAACAGAAACAGCTTTCAAACTGCAGACTGAAATGAGGTACCGTTTGCACAGTAATCTAAAAGCCACAACTTCTATCAGTTAGGCAAATCAAATGATGTAAGTACATTCAAGAGGAAGGGGGGAAAAAATTAGAGCAGACGAATTGAATAAAGAAAGCCATGAGCGTGAAATAATAAAACAGCAGTCGAAGTGAGATCTGTATCTGCTCCGACAGACGGAGAACTGTGGGAGGAGGAGGGGAGGGCTCCTCGATGTGGCGCTGAGATTAGTGTTTGTAACGTGAAGACAAATTAGTATGAAAACATTAAAGGCCAACCTTCAGCTAATCACTATGAAATGCAAACAAAAGAGTGGCTTTGTTGTCAACCTAAAAGTGACAAGATGAGAATTAATTAGGGTTTGCTGGGGCTTCTGTTCTAATTAGTCGTTGCTTTCTGACACAAGAGACGTACATTCAAATTGATTTGTGAAATATTTTCAAAAACCATTCATGTGGGATTTTATTCTGCACGGGATTTATACAGAGTGTGTCTGGTGTGTGTGCTGCCAAACTGCAGCTGTTCGAGGATGCATACAGTTTCATCCATGAGAATGGAGTTGTCAATTGTACGGAAGAGGATTAGGGCCACATGTGAAACATGTATTTGAGTTCTGAGTTTAAAATTAGAATTATTTGTTTAGTTTGGTTTTTATTGATGTTTTTTTACAACATATTGAACAAATATATAAAAATCAACACCCAAAATACAAACAAAACAAACAAGCATACTCACATACACACATGTACACACACACACACACACACACACACACACACACACACACACACACACACACACACACACACACACAAGGGGGGAAGAGGTATATCATCTTAACCTCAAGACGAGGAAACCAAAACCCCAAAATGTCCAGTAGTATGCATGCAAAAACCAAAATTAAAATTGAATTAATTCAAATTAGAATTCTGAGAACAAAGTTAGAATTCTGAGAATAAAGTCAGAATTCTGAGTTTAAACTCAGAACTCAAATACAATTTTCACATAGGCCCTAATCATCTTCCGTACAATTTAGATAATGAAAGCACAAAAGTATATCTGTAAAATAAGTGTACCAACAACTACAATAAAGTCCTTCTTTTTGCTGATTTAAAAGAAAATGTAGAATACTAAATGTATTTGCGACAAGTCTAAGGTTAACATGAAATCTGAAATCCGAAAGGAAGAGAAGCAGTGGTTCACCAGTTCACTGCTAGTGCCTGAAAGATACAGGCTGACTTCTGCCGCTGAGCTGTCAGCCTGCAGAGGAGAATGTAATCACAACCTATTTCATGCCCATCACTGGCCCGGCCTAAATGAGGCCTCATGGCTGCAGAGGCAGGTGACAGGAGAAGCCCTGTCACGCTCGGGTAGCCCTAATACCAAAAGAGACAAAACCTTTGAGTGACACCGTGGCTGATCCCTTTATATCAGCGCACGGTGGAAAATGAAACCACATTTCACAGTTACGTTTAGCTTAAAAGGGGCCGTACTCGATATTCGATAATCAAAAGAGCGGTCTATGATTGCCTCCACATGGCTCTCGCAGACCGTTCCCTAACTCGTTGATTACAGACGCAGGGCCCTCGGCGTCTGATACAGACGCACCCACGAGGCACTTAACGTGCACACGCTGCAGGACCGGCTATCAAAACACACACAGAGGGAGTTTGAGTTCAGAACGCCATTACTCCACTAAATCTTTACATAGAAAATACTTGTTTGCTATATTAATGTCCTGAATATCAAGTACAGCTCCTTTAAAGGTCCCATGGCAGGAAAATTTCCATTTATGAGGTTTTTTAACATTAATATGCGTTCCCCCAGCCTGCCTATGGTCCCCCAGTGGTTAGAAATGGCGATAAGTGTAAACCGAGCCCTGTTTACCCTGGGTTACGTTACCTTGCGTTCTCATGGATGCCTGGCCAATGAATGCTATTGAAGGGCGGGTCTTGGCATGGCCATAGCGGGATTCGTAATATCGCATCCTGCTCTGCCTTTGAGAAAATGAAAGCTCAAATGGGCCGATCTGGAATCTTCAGATACAGTATTAGAGGACCACTAAGGCCTATATAAAAGAGACTTCAGATACAGTATTAGGGGACCACTAAGGTCTATATAAAAGAGACTTCAGATACAGTATTAGGGGACCACTAAGGCCTATATAAAAGAGACTTCAGATACAGTATTAGGGGACCACTAAGGTCTATATAAAAGAGACTTCAGATACAGTATTAGGGGACCATTAAGGTCTATATAAAAGAGACTTCAGATACAGTATTAGGGGACCACTAAGGCCTATATAAAAGAGACTTCAGATACAGTATTAGGGGACCACTAAGGTCTATATAAAAGAGACTTCAGATACAGTATTAGGGGACCACTAAGGTCTATATAAAAGAGACTTCAGATACAGTATTAGGGGACCACTAAGGCCTATATAAAAGAGACTTCAGATACAGTATTAGGGGACCACTAAGGCCTATATAAAAGAGACTTCAGATACAGTATTAGGGGACCACTAAGGCCTATATAAAAGAGACTTCAGATACAGTATTAGGGGACCACTAAGGCCTATATAAAAGAGACTTCAGATACAGTATTAGGGGACCACTAAGGCCTATATAAAAGAGACTTCAGATACAGTATTAGGGGACCACTAAGGTCTATATAAAAGAGACTTCAGATACAGTATTAGGGGACCACTAAGGTCTATATAAAAGAGACTTCAGATACAGTATTAGGGGACCACTAAGGTCTATATAAAAGAGACTTCAGATACAGTATTAGAGGACCACTAAGGCCTATATAAAAGAGACTTCAGATACAGTATTAGGGGACCACTAAGGTCTATATAAAAGAGACTTCAGATACAGTATTAGGGGACCACTAAGGTCTATATAAAAGATACTTCAGATACAGTATTAGAGGACCACTAAGGCCTATATAAAAGAGACTTCAGATACAGTATTAGGGGACCACTAAGGTCTATATAAAAGAGACTTCAGATACAGTATTAGGGGACCACTAAGGTCTATATAAAAGAGACTTCAGATACAGTATTAGAGGACCACTAAGGCCTATATAAAAGAGACTTCAGATACAGTATTAGGGGACCACTAAGGTCTATATAAAAGAGACTTCAGATACAGTATTAGGGGACCACTAAGGTCTATATAAAAGAGACTTCAGATACAGTATTAGGGGACCACTAAGGTCTATATAAAAGAGACTTCAGATACAGTATTAGAGGACCACTAAGGCCTATATAAAAGAGACTTCAGATACAGTATTAGGGGACCACTAAGGTCTATATAAAAGAGACTTCAGATACAGTATTAGGGGACCACTAAGGTCTATATAAAAGAGACTTCAGATACAGTATTAGGGGACCACTAAGGCCTATATAAAAGAGACTTCAGATACAGTATTAGGGGACCACTAATGTCTATATAAAAGAGACTTCAGATACATACATATATATATATATATATATATATATATATATATATATATATATATATATATATATATATATATATAATATGGTCCCCAGTGGTTAGAAATGTATATATATATATATATATATATATATATATCACCTTGCCATTAGCAAGAGAAGATATTCTTAAATGTGTCTGTCTCTATCACATCTTTGGTCATCATCAACGTCACCAGTGGAAGGTAACATGTCTCTGTGGCGTTTGGCAGCGAATTGGGCAGCAGTTGATTGTTACATGTGTTAGCATATGCCTCAGCGTGTTCATCACACTCAGCTCCTCAGGTTCTGCTGCTCAGAGGTGCAGGGACACAGAGATACAATCACCCACTCATACATCAGCGCAGATATGCACAAACATGCACAAACAGTGAAGAATTTCAAACGCACAAAAACTGCTGTGAAGTGTGGTTGAAAAAAAAAAAAAGACTTCCCCATTCCGCGAAATGACTTTGCAGGGAATGACTCCAACTTGTCAAAGCAAGCGTATGGAGCTAGTATGCGTAAGTGAACAAGCATGCTGTATTTTCTTTGTCTCAACGTAAGAAGGGCAGATAATAAGATCTCACGCCCTTCTGCCATCACTCAGTCAGCCATGGCTCACACTTTATATGCAGGGCTTATTTACTGTGTCAACACTACCTGGCTACTTACAGTATGTAGTGTATCTCTGACCATTGGTGGAACCCTCCAGTCAAATAACATGTCCTTTTAAACATGATGTTCTTTTAACAATTTTATCAGTACATGATTCTTTTTTTTTAACATGTAAACAAAATCAAGACTCCGGCTGACGTCACTCTAAACAACCCAATTCCAAAGAAACATTTTAAATGCTCTGTATCACTACTCAACTTGCTACCAAATCCCTGAATAGATTTTTTATAATTGACCTGTGTGTTTTGCATAAATAGCCTACATTTACAGGAGGTCAAATCAACTCCACTGACTCAACTGTTGAGCCGACTGTTAATCTTTACATGTTGAATGAAATACTGTCAAATGTGTTTTGGTTTATACAGTATATATCATGTACATTGAAAAAGATGAATCTTAAGTTATAGGACAGGCATGTGTATAAGGCATACTTGAGGTTTGTCTCATATACTGTATATCTACCATTTACTTGAAAAAACATTTTGTTTTTTGGTAATGGTAAAAGGACTTTGAATATGTATCAACCTATGACTGTTGTATTTTGTAATCGTTGAGCCAGCAAAAATATAAAGACTTTTTTCTTATGTTAAACAGCTATTTTGTAGATATTTGTTTCTGTATTTATTGCTTATTTAATTTATTTAATGTCTGTCTGTCTATGTATGCACCAAGGCAAAGTCCTTGTAAGTGTTACTTCATTGGCCATAAACTCTATTCTAAATTTTGATTCTGATTCTGACTTTGGAATTTGCGGGTTCACTCCGAAAGGTCATATTGCATCCGACCGTGTCACTCCACGCAAGTTGAAACATGACAATGCAAAGCCTCCCTGCCTGTTGCCCCCCTCTGAACGGCACAGAAACAATGGATGAATGTGTGTGTGTGCGTCTTACCCGATGATGTACGCCAGGACCCCCAGCTGGATCAGGCGGCACACCACTCCCACCCTCCTGTTCCTCACCAGCACCTGGCGCGGGGTCTCGTACTCGAAGAGGAAGTCGGAGAGGGCACTGCTGATTTGGCTCATCATCTTCTTTCATCGGCTGACCCACAGAGAGGAGGGGAGGGTCTCTCTCTTTTCACCCCACTTGCATACAAACAGTCCACTTTCACATCTGCGTCTCGTTCCTCACTGGTGGCCAAAGTCCTCTGCTTTCTCTCATACAGTAATGTCTGACGCGCTTCATCAGAAGTCCTGGAGTGGAGGACTTCCTCCCTCCCACTCGCTCTCTCTCTGTCTCTCTCTCTCTCTCTCTCTCTCTCTCTCTCTCTCTCTCTCTCTCTCTCTCTCTCTCTCTCTCTCACTCTTCCTTTCTCTCTCTCTCTCTCTCTCTCTCTGCACAGGGTCACTCTGTCACATATTCCCATTCACATCACCACTGCATCTCCTGGCATTTCATTGCATTTCTCTTCCTTTTTGTCTGTCTTATGCAGCACTCAACATTTGTTCACTCTCGACTTAGTTGCAAATAACTCAACAGCTGCCACACATGCACTGGACCACCTCCTCCTCCTCCTCCTCCTCTATGCAATCAAACCTTATCATTTCCACTGACACTCTCTTCCTGCCGTCCTTCCTTCCTTAAGCTCAACACAAACACACAGTTTGTACGCCCCAGTTCAGCTTATTTGCCTACTCTCGTGTCACAATTTTTTTGACATTAAGCCCTCTTATGTTTTATCTTCATCCCCTGTGGGAAACACTTTGGGTTTTCACACCTCTTAGAAAGCCAACTTTTCTCCTTTCATATACTGTGACGGGCTTTGCATTTCTAATTTTCATTCTTAGAGGAAAGGAAGAGGCAAATGCACATTACATTCAAAAAAATTCCATTTTCAGTATGAATACATTAAAATATTAAGAACATTGCATAAAAGGCTTCCCATGTGTAAAATGTCTTGCTTACTTGCACTTGCAGTGCTTTCTAATCTCCACAGATTAGCAAATGGAACATCTTACTTTGGAATCATGTTTAAAACACAAATCTAAATCTGGTTAAAGCCTATTCCAAATGAATATCAATTGGAAAATGCCACAAAATGACCATGCTTAGAATTTGGTAGGATTGCAAGGATTTGGTAGGATTGTAAGGGTTTACATACATAACCCCAACTGCTTTATAGGGACAATTCAATGTGTTCCAATTTGCTCAAACTGCTATTTCCCAGGCATGGACGTGCACAGACATTTGGAGTGTGTGTTGCTCTAACCTGTCAAAAAAAGGCACTATCATTTCTGCTTTAAGCACTTCAGTTAAATCATGTAACTATAACATAAACGCTTTAAGCCAGGGGTGTGAAACTCAATTTCACTAAGGCCCACACTGGAAGATGAGAATCACATCAAGGGCCAGACATGTAGGGTTCACTGACATGCTTTTATTTAATCAAAAAAGTAAAATATCTTTGACTGTATTATTGCATGTCTCATATAGCCTTTTCATATAGAGTTTGGTCTACATGAAGCCTGAAGAAAAGTCAGCAAAAAAGTTCCTTAGCCATGAACAAATGAATGCATTCTGATTACATTTTTAAAAGCTGGCCACCACACAGCCAACTCACAACAGCCTCATTCACAGGCCTGAGTATACAAACTGGTATATATACAAATTCCCACACTGGTTGTGTGGTAATGTCTGAGTCTCAAAGTTGACAAATCTGCCAAATTCTGCTTTGAGTGTTGTGTAATTGCAGTTTGAAAACAGTTTCCCATCGTTTTGGTTTGTCGCACAACTAGGCGGGCTAAAATTTATTGTGAACCTAAGTTGATATGCAGGCCGGATCAAAATTTGCAAGGGGCCGGATTTGGCCCGTGGGTTTGACACATGTTCTTTAAGCACTTAGTGAAATGATGTAAACATTATATATATTTTATATATATATATATATATATATATATATATATATATATATATATATATATATATATATATATATATATATATATATATACATATATGTTTAAAAAACTTAAGATAATTCCGTAAACATTACATGTATGCTTTAAGCCCTTCAGTTAAATAACGTAGACATTATATAGCCTATGCTATAAGCACTTCACCTAAATTCCGTAAACATAGTACACACACATAGTGGCAAAATAAATAAACACAAAATTGGATGATATGGATATTTAATTTGATTTAACTTTACTAATAAGAGGGGCAGCTCAGCCAATCAGGGCAAATGGGCTGTTGCCTGGGCAACAATAGCCCGCACCTGTGCATGCCCCTTTTCTGAGGGTTGTTGCAGAAAAAATATTCTCTATTAGGAAACAAGTCTACAGCCATGCTAGCAGCTCGGCTTGGAGCTACATTCGAATGTACTCGCTCACATCTTTCAACAACCAATTGGAGTGAGATTACGATTCTTTTTATCTTTTGGGGAACGCAAGTGGGGGATGGGGGTTGTATGATCTTAATTATTGGAGGTACAATATTTCATTTCATATTTTAAGAGCACTGGGAGTGCATACATCTGCCAAGGCATGCCCTATCTCACAATGTTAAAGAGGCGCTATGCAGTTTGGGCTATTTCTTCGCTGTTTTCTCCCTTTTTGCTGGCAGGTTTCTCTATAGAGCTCCCCCTACAGCTTCGGAATAGATATTTGGCAGCTCCTATGTTTACTTGCGTCTGACTCCTTGCTTGGTCAGTCTGCCGTTTCCTCTTTCTCTGTTCCTCCGACAACGCTTTCCTAGCTTTCTGCTTCTTTTTTGCCGGCTCAGCCATGACGATAATGTGAAAAACTCCATCGCTACCGTGTTAGCCGGTTCCTAAATGGGCGTATGTGTGTAGTGCCGTGAAGCAATTCGTTACATCGCGAGACCTGATATCACGCGATACTTCCTGACGCTGAGGCCGGCGGCTCGCCGGCCTAAATTTGCAAGGTTGGTTTTTCCGCTCACAGGCTCTAGGGGGGGAGCGAGACGACCACCAATCAACCCAAAAAAAGTCACATAACCATTCTAATGACTCCGAAGCTGTTCAGTTAAGGTCAATTAAGCTAAAAGAAATTGCATAGTTCCCCTTTAAAACAGTGTGAATGTCCCCAGTCTGGAACTCCTCTTTCTGATTATTCCAACACCACATTAATGCAGCACAAATGCCCTACATCGCAAAATTAATGAAAGTGAAAAATAATCCACCCCATGATTCAGATCCGCTCCAAAATGTTCCACCAAGTTTTAATGAAAATCGGGCCAGTAGTTTTTCCGTAATCCTGCTGACAGACAGACAAACAGACCAATAAACGGACAAACGAACCAAAATCCTAACCTCCTTGGTGCCGGTAATAAGAAGCTGGGCTACACAACATTTGGAGTAGTTACCAGGGAACAAATAAAGAACTAACTTCTAGTGAACCATTAGTTAATGAGTAACTCCTAGTCACAAAATATAGAGTAGCCAGTGATTAGTTAATTGAGAAACAAGTGAAGAAGGAATCAGGAATGACCTGACAATTGATGAAGTACTTTCCTAATAATTCCCAATGGAGGACTATATAATACATGATGACGATGATTAAATGGAGTTTTGTAGGAGTAGTTCATTCTTGAAGCAACTTGTATATATGCTGCCATCTAACATTGGTTAGCTGACCATCCTCTTTGTTCATGTACAGCAACATTTAAACACTGACAATCCAGTCAGAACAAACTGTTTTCTCGAGATTTACCTCTTGGTATCGTAACGGCTCCTATAGGCCTAAAATCCTATTTCAAGTCCCTTTGGTTGCTGGGAACAGGGGATTGGCTAATAGGGACTGATGATTGACACCTGGATGAGTTGATCGCTCACATGTCCATAAATAAGAGTGCCTGTGCAGTCACTCTCTCTCTCTCTCTCCCCCCCTCCCCAAGACTGCTTGGTTTGTTTGGACTTTGGTTGATACACATCCATACACTACACACATTACTGATAAACTGACAGCACGTTTAACTTTGTTTATTTAAATAAATGTAATTTAATTGAGCAAATGTGTTCTCCACATTTTGTTAGCCAGGTCATGACAGTATATATAAAAATGTCAATCACACCCCTACTGTAATGAATCATTTCATCATCATCAAAATCATTTCCACTGAATGTGGGTGTCACATTACAAAAAATTTGTTGCACAATTTCCTGTGTGTTACTAAATAACCTGTTGCCACTTGTTGGTGCTTCAACTGTTTCCTTAAATTTTACTAATGCAATATCCCAAAACCTTGAGTGGGTGTATGATGCGCTGTAGGTGTGAGTTGCACGGCCTGGACCATTATGGAGGGAAAGTCTATGCTAAGCTATTTGAGGACACTTTGTTCCCACTGGTTTTTGGATGTAAATGCTATTGCTTAAAATCAGAACTGTGGACACACTGAGCAAAACAGAACATCATTTCACTGTCTTCTTTTCTGTACAGATCAAGAGCTAAAAACATTTAGGATATTATAACAACTATACTTAAATAACAGCTTTTAAATCTTACACCATGAGCCACTAATTCCCAACCATGATACATTCTTGAGACTTGAAATATTTCTCACTTGGGATATTAAATATACCGATATCTCTCTGAATTCGCTTGTTCTTGTCTTTGTATTCCCTAATTGTTATGAAACAATTTTTTTTGTGTGTGGTTCGTATCCTATCATCTACTGGCTTGACCTCTGTGAGTTGATTCTGAAAGCAGTTATGAGATCTCGGAGAACTAAGTGACACAGAGCTGGGTTCAGTTCACAATGTTCTGAAGGTTTAATGAGACACACAGGAATATATGCATTTTCTAACACTCGCTCCATTCCAGTCGATGACGTGAGAATAGATAGATAACAAAGGGTCACCAGAGGAAGGTAGGATTGGTTCAAAGTATACAGATAAAGATGAGAGAGGCTTTGTTCAGTTTTTTACAGAATGGAATGTAACAGATTCACAAGGCCAATACAGTAACCTTGACTAATGTATCTGTTTTCCAGTTCCAAACATTTGACAGGTTTTAGTTAGACTATTGTTGAAAATGGCTATCTCATGTTATTATATGTTGAAGTGAATATATTGCATGTAATTGATTAACAGTAGGTCTGGCGAATAACTCAAAAATGATAGTTTATTGATTTTTAGGGGAATCCTGTAGTGACAATATCATAATGTGTTATCATTTTACACATGTCTGTGGTCTCCTCCAGGCAGATTAAGGTCCATGCCTAGTAGCGTAAATCCAGTTTGAAGGGCTTGTCAGAATCAGATACAAATTGGAAAGAGACACACAGACAGAGAATCTGCAACTGGCTCCCAAAGCTGATTTACAGTCTGTCTGATTGTGAGGTAAAGTCACCATGTTGCCCTCTGGTGGCTATATTCAAGATAAGCGATACAGATGGGTCAGGGTCCCAAAGTTATGGAAGGTTATGGCGTGTGTCTCACACAGGCTTTGTCCCAGCGATGTACATCTGGTAAGCCATGCAGGAAATTCTATTTATTTACCTTGCGGAAATTAACTTGTCCTCCTCCATTAAGCCATTTACTCACTATGTTTACATACACAACATATTCCTACATTCCTAGAGCTGTTTAGGGCTAATGAAAATGAACATTCCACTAACATTCCCGTTTACATGCAGCCATTAAATAGGAGTTTTTTTTCCACATTTTTCTCGATAGGTTTTCCACCAGTAATCGACTTGTTTGACCACGTGAACCCTGCTTCCCTATTCAACCGCCTTCTTGAAAAGGTCGGTGTTGCGATATTTGCACATATCCAAAAAGCTGTTGATATCCAAGTATTTAAAAGTAGGTGTGTTCCTTAGGGCTGCCAAAGTTAATGCAATAATGGCGTGTTGACGCAAAATCGTTTCAACGCCCCAGTTGTTTTTGAAGCATTAACGCCGGTTCTGTTATGATTGCTAGTATGGACCATAGACTGTAAAAATAAAGTAATCAGTGACATCACCTCTTTGGTTTGTGGAGTGCAGTTTTGAAGCCAGGAGTTTGCATTTTGGCTGCCGCCATCTTGGCTATTTGGAGCCAAAAGTGATAATATTTAGACAAGAGGGCGGAGCTGAGAAGGATGTGGAGGCTAAGCCAGTGTCATGTATGGTTTCAATGGTGCTGTGCTAAGCTAGACGCTAAAGAGGGGATTTTCAACTGGCTGACGCGAATCATCCAGCAAAGATTTTTCGGCGGGTAAACAGAGACTTCTAGGCACTGCCGCCGTTCATTTGCATATACGGCAGTCCAAAGAGGTGCTTGAAAATCAGTTGCTTTGCTTTAAGTTACTGTCTAGCGCTAGCAAGCTACCCTTGGTTGGTAAGGTGCTACAGAACGCCAAACAAGATATTTTTAGGCCCAGTTCAGACAGTTCAGACAAAAACATGGACAATTTTCCAATTTCCAATTGTATTGGAATACATAAATAATAAAAAGAGGGTAATTGTGTAGGGGGAATTGTTTTTTCAGCCAGTACCCTGGTGGTTACTAAGCCAAAATTCGAGCTTCATTCCTTGCATGCACCAACCTCCTCATGAAAACTCCTGACAGTACTTTGTATTCAGTACTGGCCGGGGCTATGCTGTCCTCTGCTGGACAATAATGAAATGCAATGCACCTTTCAGTGTTGTGATTTCATCTTTGATTTTGTTATTTAATTATGACACAGTAAATGCAAACATGTAAAAACATTGCATTTCTCTTTAGTTCTTTATCTAAAAAATAATTTTTTTCTTTAGGCATTTGACATCTTCCATAGAAATAGTTTAGACAGATGAGTAATATTTCAGAAACAGATATAGTAATAACATTGCAATCAAAGGGTGTTTTTTGAACACCATGACACACCAATGAGCTTGTGTCATCATGGATGTACATGAGGCCTTATTATACACCCATGGATATACCATGCATGTGTATGATTTTACCTGACAGTCCTTACTCGGGTCAAATTTTTACACCGATTGTGTGACGTCAAACATCTGCGCCGAACTAAACCACGTGGGGACGTTTTTTGCAGAGGTAGCAAAACATCCGCAGTGACGCTTGCTCGTCCGTCAGCGAGCATGAAAAATACTTTTTTTGTTTCTTTTTGACATAAAAAAAAATATATATATATATCTCAAGAGAAAAAGCTACAAAGGTTTCGCTATCAGAGTCACTTTTTCTAGACCATGCCCAACGACCCCGACCCTCCTCCGGCTAAACGTTTCAAGCCGGGGTCTGTTTTCTTCCGTCAACATAAGACTAAACCTGGAATGCTGCTGCCTAGAAAGGGACATGTAACCACTCCGATAGACGTCCAGAGGAAACAGCTTCCAATCTACCAGGCCAAACCTCAGCTACTTAACCAACTGAGACAGCTCCACAATGCTATCCTGATAGGTAACGTTAAGGTGCTGCTCACGGCTACATTAGCTAATGCGGCTACTGCTGTCATTGGATCTTCACTTTTGTTTATGGTGCACTGTAATACGGACTAGTCTGCTCAGTGTGACAAATGTTGTATGCTTATAAGATTTGTACTCTGAAATATTGAATAATTAAAACAGAAAAGAAAACAACTCAATTAAAGGGGAAATCCACTCTGAAATAGAATGATGTTGTCAGCTATGTAATATTACAGCTCTGTTTTAAGTTAGTTTTCAACCAATTCAAACAGATCCACAGCAGTAAAGCCTAGTTCAATGATCGTTATAGCCTGAATTATTTTACCAACTAAATAAGTCATTTTGTATATCACGTGTAGGTGAACATAGTGCTCAGTAAATGTCATTTCTGCTCTGCAGATTGATGTCTAACTTGACCCATTCTCTCTCATGCATCAGGGGAGACTGGCTCTGGGAAGACCACTCAGATCCCCCAGTATCTGTATGAGGCCGGCATAGGACGAGCAGGCATCATCGCCATCACTCAGCCCCGGCGAGTTGCTGCTATCTCGCTGGCAGGAAGAGTGGCAGAGGAGAAGAGGACTCCGCTTGGCAAGCTGGTATGCACAATAGATGGTCTCCCACGTGTCTGCTTAGTCTGTTATAAAATATAAGGTTCAATGTGCCCTTAGGGGTTGTTGTTTTTTGTAAACAAACCAATCAAAGTTGTGTTTACATTCATTGTCACCTAAAGCTTGTGTTGAATGCAGTTCTCCCTCTCCTTTTTTAGGGCTGGGACGATAGGCTTTTGTCCCGATTCGATTCTTTCACGATTAGGGTTGGGCATCGAGAACCGATTCCTACTTGGAATCGTTTGGAGGATTTGGTTTCAAATCTGATCATGCGTTCCAAATTGAACACGCACAAGTTTTGGTTTCTGTAGCGGCCAGGCGTGTGTTGCAGCCATGGAGCACAGTAAGCGGTGCTCTAGTGTGGCTTTATTTTACATTGAAAAAGACCCGTCAAACTGCAACCCACCTTTGAATCAAAATCAAGCTTTCCTCTTATTTGCGAAATAGGCATGTGACCCGTTTCAACTCCACCACTCAAAGAATCGGAATCGAGAATCGCAATCAAAACGAAGAATTGGAATTGTAATCAGAATCGTTGCCCAACCCTATTCACAATACAATGAATTCTAGAAGTATTGTGATTCGATAGTTTTGAGTATTTTCTAAAAAGTCATTCAGTCAATCTCACATTTATTTCATTTGTAAAGAAGTACATAACATGTATTTTCTCCTTTCGGACCGTTTTGCTGGAAACAGATATGATGTAGTCGCCATCAGCGGCAACTATATATATATATATACACGACTACTTTTGACCGGTAGTGTGTGTATATATACACACTACCGGTCAAAAGTTTGAGGTCACTTAAAAATGTCCATTCCACTCCATTATAGAATACCAGCTGAGATCAGTTGCATTGTTTTTTTAACCAGGGCAGCAGTTTTCAGATTACATTATGTGCTTACATAATTGCAAAAGGGTTCTCCAATGTTTTCTCAGTTAGCCTTTTTAAAATGATATCAGATTAGGAAACAGAATGTGATTTTGGAACATTGGATGAATGGTTGCTGATAATGGGCAATGTAGATATTGCATTAAATATCAGCCACCCACTCAGATCAGCTGGTATTCTGTCTATAATGGAGTAGAATGGAAATTTGTAAGTGACTCCAAACTTTTGACCGGCAGTGTACATCTGCTTACAACTACATTGTGGTGTAGTTTCATACATACAGTGTTATAAACTATTTATTAAATGTTTATATACTGCTTAGGAAGGCTGAAAATATATATTCTTTCATTGTCTTTCTTTTTCTGTTGGTATAGAATTGAATTTCTCTGTTTGTTGCAATGCATTACAGATATTAGCAGGGATTCTGCAGTTGGAGAATTTGAATAATAAAATAATCTATTTTAAAAATTGTTGCAAAGACAAATGACGATAAATATGTGATTTCCCCCCCACCCCACCCCTACTAGATATACAAATATCAGTACTTGTAGTTAGTCTGTTTATAGTAAATTAACTAACTTCTTTTTCAGGTGGGTTACACAGTGCGCTTTGAGGATGTCACCTCCTCTGAGACGAAGCTGAAGTTCATGACAGATGGCATGCTTCTGCGCGAGGCCATCGGAGACCCCTTGCTGCTGCGCTACACTGTGGTGGTCCTGGACGAAGCTCACGAGCGCACCGTGCACACTGATGTGCTGTTTGGCGTGGTTAAGACTGCCCAACGCAGGCGCAGAGAACTTAATAAGATTCCCCTGAAGGTGGGAGTTCCATTTGTCTGGGTTTCACTGAGATATTTTACACTGGGCTAATCCCTTCACTGCATGGCCTAATGAGATTAAAAAAAAATAAAAATAAGCTTGCTCTAAATTAATTTCTAGATGCGGATTTTCTGCCTCTGCTGTGTTGATGTGTTTAAGCGTCTCCTTATATTCACCCAAGCCGACGCTTCTTTGTTATGTGTAACCCTGTCACAGGTCATAGTGATGTCAGCCACGATGGATGTGGATTTGTTCTCTGAGTACTTTAACAAGTCACCTGTACTGTACCTGGAGGGCAGGCAGCATCCCATTCAGATCTACTACACCAAGCAGCCCCAGTCAGACTACCTGCAGGCTGCGCTTGTCTCCATCTTCCAGATCCATCAGGTACACTTCAATCTTCATGGAGAGAGAAAAGTCTTAACAGTTGTACTGGGTTAGTGAAGTCTTAGTTCCTCTACTACAATGTGTTTTTTCTAGGGATCCTAGCCATTTTTCTTATTTAATCACTCATGTGTAATCATTTGTTTTTCCAATTTAAATCAAAGCCAAAACAATAGACTATCTTTCCTTTGGCATTATTATCAGCGTTGTGACCAAGTCATCTTCGCTCAAGTCCCAAGTTAGCCTTTTTTATACCCAAGATAAAGCACTCTTACCTGTAGTATCAGGTCTTAATAAAGAGAGAAGACAAGCTATTAGCAGCCCATCTAATACAATGGTTGGCTAGTTTGTTTCTAATTTTTTTCTTACGTACTATACCATGACTTTTTTCGACATACTATACTGTGGTGTATGGTGGCTCAGAGGTTAGTGCTACTCCAAATAGCACCAGCAAGTAGGCACTGCAGACTCTGACCCTGGTTCCATCCCCAGTCTGGCCTGGGACTTTGACTTTTTCAGCGTTTCTTCAACATACTACACTATGACTTTTTATCACTTTTTCCCGACATGCTATACTATGACTAATCTGTATTATGGTTATTGAGTTAAATTAATGTAATCAAAGCAAACTCATGACTACACGCAAGTCATCCGAGTCGTTCCACCACAGCGCTGCAGGGGAGGGTCTGGCTAGTCCACACAGCATTCCGGGATGGGAGAAAAACGTGCTCTGGTTTATTGGCATTTCTTTAAACCAATCACAATCCGCATGGGCGGTGCTAAGCGCCGGACAGAGCCACGGCGCCGCTGCGAAATAGCCTCGGGAAGGAACTTGTTTTGGTGGAACATGTGTACGTTCAAAAGTTGTTTTAGTCGTGCGAGAGAAAACTCAGATTGGACAGATAGTCTAGCTAGCTGTCTGGATTTACCCTGCAGAGATATGAGGAGCAGTTAACCATAGTCCTCAGAAATCCACCGGAGGTTAGAACGCCAACACAAAGAACATAGAAGGTGATGGACATCCGGCCGAAAAGAGGGACATTATAACACCTTGTTAATGTTAATGAATACGTTGTAAAGCCTCTATAAACATTAGATAGCTATTATCCATGCACAAATAATGATCTCTTTTTATAGATCTCCAAAAAAGATTTAAATGAGGCCAAGTGAATGTTGCTTGATGCTTTATTAACCATAGTCCTCAGAAATCCACCGGAGGTTAGAATTCCGACACAAAGAAACATCCGGCCAAAAAGAGTTAAATCCGCAGAATTTCGGAAGTGGAACATTGTGGATATAGACTATTGACTTACAAGTCCAAGTCATCAAAACAGTGACTCGAGTCCAAGTCAGCAAGCCACACATCTCTGATTATTAAACACAAACCGGTGGGTAAACAGCGTCCCGGGGTGCATGTTCATATACTGTGATGATGAGCCTTCTGTACACCGGAACAGAACACGGTTTTGTTGTTTGCACGCAGGAGGCCCCTCCGTCCCATGATATCTTAGTCTTCATGACGGGTCAGGAGGAGATCGAGGCTCTGGCGAGGACATGCCGGGACATCGCCAAGCATCTGCCCGACGGCTGCGGTCCCATGGTAGTAATCCCCTTGTACGCGTCGCTGCCCCCAACACAGCAGCTCAGGGTCTTCCAGCCAGCGCCCAAGGTAAAGGCAACAGTCAACATGCAGCAGGACCAGAGTAGTGTAGACACGGAGACATGCTTGTGACGTTAACAAAAAGCAGCCACAATAGTTTTCAGACAGAGTATCTGAAATCTGTGCACTGCTGCTCTCAACTGTTTGTGTTAAAGACCTGTCAATGCCAGACATGTTTTAGCTTTACTGCTTAAAGGCAGAAGTGCCACATAATGGTGCCTTGTTTTGTCAGCTGCATGTATTGTAGTCTAATTCTCTGTTATTGTAAACCTCATACGGAATGTTCTCCTCTCCTCCATCTTCAGGGAAGTAGGAAGGTCATCCTCTCAACCAACATTGCCGAGACGTCGGTTACAATCTCTGGGATCAAATTCGTCATAGACACGGGGATGGTGAAGGCCAAACGTTTCAATCCTGGTTAGATGATCCTGTCTTCACACACACATTCTGATATCAGCATAACCTTTGACACAGCATTCTTACTGAATCACGGAACACCTAATCATGACTTAAAAAAGAAAAAGAGGCAACACAAGTTTTTTATCACAGACCAGTAGTACATTTACTCAAGTACTGTATTTAAGTACAATTTTGAAAGGCACGTGTATTTTACTTATATTTAATGGGGAAAATATTGTACATCACTGCATTTACTTGACAGTTATAGTAACCAGTTACCTTCCCGATTAAGATTTTACAAAGCTGTTGAAAAGCTTACAAAATGAAATGCATCAGTTAAGATTAAATCAGTGATTTACAACCTTTTTGGTTTGTTAGCTTTTTCAAAAAAAGCAGTGTGTAGTTGTAGGCCCATTGTCATGTTTCAGATGTTTATAAGTTGACATGACTGAGACTTCTCTGGTGGTTTCATTTAAATAACTGATTAAGGGCTAAAAAAGTAATTAAAAAAAGTCTGACAAACAACAGCAAAGATTAGAGAAAGTAAAACAAGAATGTAAACACATATACCAAACTCATTAATCATCTCACAACCGTTCATATTTTACTTGACAGTGGAGGCGCATGGGAACTGGTATTAAAATGTATGTGTGATCTAATTGTACATGTGTTACCGTGTGCCTGTCAGACAGCGGGCTGGAGGTGCTGGCAGTGCAGCGGGTTTCTAAAGCCCAGGCGTGGCAGCGAGCAGGTCGGGCTGGCAGGGAGGACTCGGGCTCCTGCTATCGCCTCTACACAGAGCCGGAGTTCGACAACCTCATCCCTATGACTGTGCCTGAGATCCAGAGGTACTGTAGGACACCTTCTGTTTTTCATACGGATAGTAAAGCTCAGAATGTGCCGATCTGCAGCAATCTGAGTCTCTCCCACATGATGATATATTTAGGTCAGTGTGATTGAACGGTCTGTTCGTGTGTGTGTGTGTGTGTGTGTGTGTGTGTGTGTGTGTGTGTGTGTGTGTGTGTGTGTGTGTGTGTGCGTGTGTGTGCGTGTGTGCGTGTGCTGCAGGTGTAACCTAGCCGGTGTGATGCTGCAGCTCATGGCCCTGGGGATTCCAGATGTGATGAATTTTGATTTCATGTCCAAGCCTTCTCCAGGTAAGATGCATCATGGATCACTGTGCACCTCTGGTCATCCAGGAGGGCTTCTATCTCGTAGTAACCTCTTATGTTTATCTCAGAGGCCGTTCGCTCGGCTCTGGAGCATTTGGAGCTGCTGGGCGCTGTAGATAGGAAGGAGGGGCAGGTTTTCCTCACTGCTCTGGGAAAGAAGATGGCCAGCTTCCCTCTGGAGCCTAGATATGCCAAGGTAAAAAAAAAAAAAAAAAAAAAAAAAAAAAAGTGCTGGGACATACAGTACATGACAGCCACATGGTCACACACGCAGCCCAGATAGAATTCAGTGTAACCCTTCCCCGCCTTGTTTGCTCCATCTTGCAGACCATCCTGTTGTCCCCCGACTACTCCTGTTCTGAGGAGATTTTGAGCATTGTGTCTCTGCTGTCAGTGGACACCGTGCTGTTTAACCCCCCTGCCCGGCGGGACGAGGTGCTCGCTGCACGCAAGAAGTTCTCCTCCAGCGAAGGAGACCACATGACGCTGCTCAACATTTACAGAGCGTTCAAGAAAGTCAGCGGTAATAAGGTGAGTTGAGCTGGGTGAGTAGGGCAAGGAAATGGATGCGACTAAGCTAAATCCAGAAGTAAAATTATGTTGCTGAGCCACCTTAAATCGGATGTGTGTGTCTACTGTTTTAAGGAGTGGTGTCGGGAAAACTTTGTCAACAGCAGGAACATGGGTCTGGTGAAAGAGGTCCAGGCGCAACTCAAAGATATCTGCCTTAAGGTACACATCTGAAAATCCTTAAGAATACTGTGTATGTGAATGTTCTGTGTATGGCTTGGCAATATTATCGGACATCAGTATTAGTATCAATTGTCACATTTACCTTTGTAACGATTAATGAAATTATGTCTTTTTCAGTCCCTCCAGAAAAACGCGATTATGCGATCGCATAATTCAATGCATAATCAGCCAAAGTTGAAATACGCCGCACTTTCGCCGCATACATTGCCGATTTCCGCGCAAAATATGCGGGGCTTGCATGATTTCATAATCCCTGCATTTTCGTTGCAAAAAAGTCACATATATCTTAGCAGAAAGTTGAAAAATGTTGCATTTACTTCACACAAGAGCAGCCATTTTCCCCTGTTGCCATGGGAACGCTATGAAATGACGTAATTACGCGACGTAAACATCATCGAAAAGCAGGGTGTTGATGGAATCACTTTTTTCCTCTTTTTTTATCAAACTGCAAGTTCCCGCAATTCCATCGCATAAAATTGCATAAATATCCCGCATAGTCCATCGCATTTTTTAAGAAAACGTGCCACATAATCAAGGATTTTTGCCCGCAACAATCACAAAAAAACTTTTCTGGAAGGACTGCTTTTTAGATTCATCTGTGCATGAGAGAAAAAAAAGCAAAATCATGTTTGATGTTTCACATCTTTTGCAACTATCAAACTAAGTCCTAATATGCCTACAAATAGACTATAAACATGTTTATGGATGCTGTTATCTCCTTCCATCAGGAGGATGTTTTACGGTATGGAATGACATTACTTGATGATTACGATTGTGTAATGGACTTGTGCGTCAGCAGCAGCTAACCTCCTGTTCTGCTTATCGATTCACCAGCTGAATTTGAAGCTGGAGTCATGCGGGGCGGACACAGGGAACGTTCGCCGCTGCCTCGCTCACGGGATGTTCGTCAACGCTGCGGAGCTGCAGCCCGACGGCAGCTACTTAGCTCTGGACACCCACCAGCCCGTGGCCATCCACCCCTCCTCCGTCCTGTTCCAGGGAAAGCCAGCATATGTGGTGTTCAACGAGCTGCTGCACACCTCCCGCTGCTACATGAGAGACCTGTGTTTGGTGGATGCCGACTGGCTGCTGGATGCAGCGCCAAAGTACTTTGGCCGCAAACTCCACCCGACCAAGAGCTAACCAATAGGGAAACAGGACTGGAGTAAATCTCTGTGAGGACACCTTCCTCAAATCACCCAGTGGCAATAACGCTGGAAGATGTATTTTCTTCACAAAGATGAATTTGGGATAAAGACACTTATTGATTTTCATTTGCAAATCAGAACGGAACCTTTTCTGTGTAGTAAACTTGTCTGGATTTCACTACCTCCCAGTTGGCAAGCATTTAGCATGTGTCACTGCAGCACAAATCTGCATATTGAGGCCTCACAACTTTGACTTCCTGTAAGACTGTAATTCAAATTTTATAAATTGTGTTTCTTCTGCCTGGTAGTATTTCATCTTGCCATTTGGCCACCTGGAAGAAAGAGTCTTTTTTTTTTTTTTTTTTTTTTTGAAGTGTCGTGCATCAGTTCTTTCAACGTTTGCATGCATCTTAACAACACAGATAACCTCACAGGCGCAGTTCTTCAATAAGCATCGTCTGATATGATTTATATGTTTGTTATTTCTGAAAACAAAAAACAAAACAGACTTGCTGAAATGCTATTCTCCATATGTTAATCTCACAAGATAGTGTACTTAGTTGTTAAGCCACCTACCGAACACGATTCAGAAATCTATAGTAGACTGGAATGGTTCTTTTCAGTGTATTTTTGAATAATAACGACGATTTAACAGTCTTTGGAATGTTAGCTTCTCAGAAGCGAAGTAAAGCACTCTTGTCTTAAGCTATCCCACCATGTAGTCTGGGGTTTAAACAAAGTGGTCTTAAAGGGTTTTATATATGCAAGGGTGGTAGATTTTCCTAATCTATGAGGTTAGGTAAACACAAGAAAATATGAACATCACCAAAGTTGGAGTTAGAATATGATGTTTTTACATGTCACAGTGACATGACTTTGCTTTTATAATGCCTCTACATGCAGCACTTGTCTTGTCAGCCTGTGCATGCCTTTTCTCACGTCTATGATTGTATCACCAGTTCCCCAAATACATCCACATGAGGAGAAGTAGCATGCCTTATTCTCCAGGTTCTACTCTTTCCTGTTGTATGTTACTCAGCCCCTACACAGACTAACCACAAACGTATGCTGACAACATATGTATGCAATGCATGGAGATTATAGCTAACGATCTGATCCCTCAGGTCTTTCTTACTTTGTAGTATGTAAATCCAACCATGTTTAGGAATAGGATGGATTCTCTTGTCTTTTTTTTTTTTATTTATTTTTACACTGGACTCAGGATTCTACATTATATACTGTAACCTGAATAAATTACATAAACTATTTGTAACTATTAAAAATACCAAACACCAAATGCATCTGAGGTAGAGAATTATCGGACCATGCTACAACAAGATTGGGTGGGGGTTTTTTTGTCACAAAGGAAAAGTAGACCGTTTAGGATCTGCATGTTATAAAGTTTGTAAGATTAAATGCACGCCTTTGTTGAGAGTTTATTTTAAGATGACTTAATATGATTTGTTACATAACCACTATTGATATCATTTCTAATAAAAATGGAGTCACTGTCCAGCAGAACAAGTCTACATGTAGCAAGTAAAGATTCAGAGGCATAGGGGGATTTTTCACTGTTTGGCTTTGACACAGTTATGGTCCCATAGTCCATATCTGTGAGTACCATATCAGATCTAAAAACGTTCAAAATTAGTGTTTTGGATGTTACAGAAAGCGTAATTCACTACTAATTCCAGCCATTGTCATTTAGCCATATTTATATTTGCACATTTCCAAGTTATGCAGAATCGGATGAACAGACAAGTGATACTTTGGTCTGGTGTGTCGATGAATTAAACAGAGCATTGACGTGTATTTACAACTTGGTAATATGATCTGATTACAATACATTTATTTCACTGATTTGTTTTATGACAAGTGAAGTGTGGCTGTCCTGGGTTGGTTGTTTGAAAACAGCTCCATCTTCTGACACCAGGGCTCCATGTCTAAATGATGCAACTCATTACCCTGAGAAAATATAGAATGATGCAACCCCTTCCTCCAGGATGTCCATGTCCACTGTAGCCAGACACTCATTTTAGGTCATGGATTTAGATTTGATAGCACAGCTGATCTTGCGTGTTAAAAACCATTCTAAAATTTGTCAAATGATATAAGAGACAGCCTATTCTTGTTGTAATGATGCTGGCCTTATTTGTATTTTTGTGTCCTGTCGTCTCCCAAACCTGTCAGTTCCCGAACCTTTTCACGTGAAGTTGATTGATAAGATTTTGTCCCAGGGTCCCCCATCTGACAGGATTTTTGCTTTTACATGTGTTATTACAGAAAGTGTATAAAACCCATGATCAAAATAGTCATCCATTCAGAAATCAGAACCAAAGTAAGTTACAATTACGATGAATTTGCCTACATAAACAAACATATTTAACATTAACATGAAATAAACAATAATTACAGAAACAAATATATACAAAATAGCTGTTTATCATCAGAAAAAGGCAGCTGAATGGATTGAGTGCAGTGGATTCTGTCAAATAATTTATTCCCCTTTTGCTGGGGACTCCCTGGAACTTCCTCAAGGACCCCTGAGAGTCCCTGGAACCCACTTTGAAAACCACTGCTCTAGTAGACAGAAGCTGCATTTACTTTTTATGATAGAGGGAGAGGTCTTATAATACAGTCATGGGAGAGATAGACATAAAACAGGTAACCTTCTTTATCAAGCCACAGGGGGCGCTGTAGGATAGGTTGTGACCATGTGACCGATTGTGGTTGTGACATCATCACCGTGCTGTAACTTTAAGAAAAATATAACATTTTCTTTATTATATTACATTATACTACTTGTTCAAATAGCTGTGTTCGTATTTAAAATTCTCTAAAGACAGCCACAACATTTGTTTTATTAGTTTCTTTTTCAAAGTAGTATTTCCGGTGTAAAGGTCATATTGCGATAGGTCAGGGTGTCCTTCCACACGTGTTTGCTGTAAGCTTCCAGAAGAAGCAGTAACGGGTAGTTAGCCGGGTTGTTGGGTTTTGTCGAACTAATTTATTTGTCGTTACGCGCCTTAATATTTTCATACAGTCATGCTAAAGTCAGTTGTCCGTGCGGTGGGAGCCGCTGTTCGCCTTTCTTCAGCCACCACGTCCACAGCCAGAGCTCTGCCACTCAGCTGCCCGACACTGCGCTCTCCAAGTTCGGCAACAACTCGGCCCTTCACCCGGTCTCTCTGGATGCTGAATAACAACGGAGCCTCGTCAGGATACAGGCCAAAACTGTTCAGTTCAAAAATGTTGAATCCCTCGGTATCGTGTGGATGTGGAGGACTGCACACAGAAGGTAACCGACATAAGAACGTTATAGCTTGCTTCGTATATCAGGCAATATTAACCTAGCGTTTGCTACAACGCGTAGCTAGCTGTGTGTAACGTTAGAGAAGACCTTACGCCAAAATGTCAATCATTTAACCGTGAGTTTTTAATTTCTAAAGATACTTAGCTAATCCCTTGAACGCAACACTTTAGCCTGTCAGAAACGCTTTTACGAAACACACTTACGTGTGCATCCTCTCTCTGTAAGCAGTTAATTTAGCATTCACCTTGAAAGAGATAGCTATGTGCAGCTGTCACCCCTGGAACAATAGTAACGTTAACACGATAACTGTCAAAATAGGAAAATTAAAAACTCGAAGAAGTCTTATGTGGCCTGTGTGAAATGGCACGAGTATTCAGGTTGAGGTTAAAAGGTCATTCGCTGGAAGATGAATGAGAAGTGACGTGAAGCATGTTGGACATCCATCTTTCTATTAACAATTGTATTCTATAACGTTAGTGTTTGAAACCTCCTCATACATGTCGCTGCTTGTGATCGTTTATAATAATTGTGGTGTATTGGTACTTCTGCACGTTACTGGACTGCTTTACAGGTTTACACTTGAATACGGTTTCTATAAGAAGAGAACATAACGAGACATACGATATAATAAACTAATGTAACACAAGATACAAATGATGTATTCTCTATTTATTTAGGGTAAGGCATTGAATCGTAAGACTCTCAGAACTAAACTCAGCAAAAGAAGAAACGTCCCTTTTTCATGGCACTGTATTTTAAAGTTACTTTTGTAAAAATCAAAACAACTTTTAGAGATCTTCATTGTAAAGGGTTTAAACAATGTTTGTTTTATAGCATAAAATATGGGACGTAGAAATAAGCGCTGAAAATGTGTAGAAGAAAAATTTTACAATTTAAAACGTTGGAAAAAGCAAAAACAAACTGAAAAAAGGTGTCAAAAACGTTTTTTTTCAAGGTTGATGGGAAGACAACACGAGGGTTAAGGGCACCATTAAAAGAAAATTAGGAAAGTAAAGAGACCTTTCTACTGACTGAAAAACGCCAAAAGAAAGACGCCCAGGTGTCCCTGCTAATCAGCGTGAACGTACCTTAGGCATGGTGCATGACGACAGCAGATGTGGCCAGGGCAATACATTGCAATGTCCCTACTGTGAGACGCCTAAGACAGCGCTACAGGGAGACAGGAAGCACAGCTGATTGTCCTCGCAGTGGCAGACCACGTGTAACAACACCTGCATAGGATCTAGAGGTGTGAATCTTCACGATTTATCATGTCTTCGATTCGATATCACAATGCGTCAAATACATTTTTCTATTCAAGCCGTGTAGTGATATTTAATTCATAGCTTTTCAAGCTTCAAAAACAAATCATTCTGCAGTGCTCTAATACTAAATAAATTGGATACATACACTACAGCACTGAGCACATGGCACTTCCTGAATGTGCAAAACATAACAACAAATGTTAGACCTACATTAAATTGTAAACAGAAATAATAGATTATGGCCAGGCCGATTATCGATGCAGCATTGTCCATGTCCCCGATTCGATGCATCGATTATTTGATTAATTTCAACACCTCTCATAGGATCGGTACATCCCAATATCACACCTGCGGGACAGGTACAGGATGGCAAGAACAACCAAAAAAAATGGCCAGTCTGGTGCAGTATTTTTATTCAGGGACACATTATTCCATTTCTGTTAGTCACGTGTGTGAAAATGGTTCTGTTTATGTCTTAGTTGTTAAATCTTTTAATGTTAAGTTTTCTTAAAATATAAAAGCCGTTGAACACTTTCAACAGGACGTTTTTTTTTTTTTTTTTTTTTTTTTTTTGCGGAGTACATATCAAATGATTCACATTAAACACTTTATTTACAATGAAGTCATAAAATATATAGCCTACTTATTGCATATTAATTGGCGCACACAACCTCCTATACAGCCAGCAAAACAAGACAGCAGACAAAAACTACAAAACTAAAGCGCCAATATACCATTACACACGCTGTCCAATCAAATTGATGGGGCTGCTGTGCTTGAACCATGTCAACTGCGAACATTCTTAACAAATTGCAATTACAGTCCAATTATTTAACATGTATCAAACAGTGATAATTATCAGCCTGTGCATATCCTTTTAAACAGCTGGATTTTCTTTATGCAGTACAGTTGTCAAAGGGAAATAAGTGCTCTTGAGATTAACTTGTCAAGCCAAGGGCAGCAGTGAATCCTTGTTGCAGGCATGCCAGCTGGAGAGTGAGAGGGAAGGTTGCCTTGAAAGCTTTCTGCAAGCCGTTAGAAACCAGTTAGCCGGGCTAAAGCCAAGCTAATGGGACTTGCACTGCAGTTGATGCAGGATAAGAACGATTTAATTTTACCACCGCGCACATTTTGTCATAATTGCATAACCTTGTTCTACCTTTACAACAGGTGACAAAGCATTTGGCGATTTCCTGTCTGATGAAATCAAAGAGGAGAGGAAGATCCAGAAAAGCAAAGTCCTTCCTAAGATGTCTGGAGGATGGGAACTGGAGATGACCGGCACCGAGGCCAAACTCACGAGGAACGTTGCTGGAGAAAAGTAAGGCTGGCGCTCTTGGTGATTAGCCAGTCCCTGTTGACGCATGGACACACTAATGAGCTCTTGTTCAATTCACTTTTATTTATAGTGTCAAATCACAACAGGAGTTATCTCATGACACTTTACAGATAGAGTAGGTCTATACCAAACTCTATAATTTACCAAGACTCAACAATTCCCCCACGAGCAAGCATTTGGTGCAACAGTGGCGAGGCAAACTTCCTTTTTACAGGCAGAAACCTCGGACAGGCCCTGGCTCTTGGTGGGCGGCCATCTGCCGCTGCCGGTTGGGACACAGAGACACTGATACAGATGTTCTGTCCTCCTTTTTTTTTTTTACAGAATCACGGTCACATTCAATGTCAATAACAGCATTCCTCCTAACTTTGAGGAAGAGGCAGAACAGGGACAGCAGAAGTCAGCGGAAGAAGAGGTGAGTTCCAACAAAACCTGTTTGTGGTTTAAAAGATGTCTGTGAAATGTAAGCATGTCATGACTGCATTGCCCTGGATAATTGTCTAAAACAAAATGACCTGAAATTAAAATATAAACATTGTAATGATTTATAACTTGGTTTCTCTTTACAGGCAGACATTGTGTCAACACCCAACTTTGTTGTTGAAGTAACAAAACAGGGTGCAAAACATTCCTTGGTGTTTGACTGCCATTTTCCTGAAGACGAGGTAAGCACAGACTGCGTTCATTCACACCGACGTTAACCTATCGGACGTAAAATATTGACGGCAGCAGCGTGTCTCTGACCTTGCACTCTGACAGTTTGAGTTTAATAGAAAAGCTGGATTTGCATTTTATAGATGAGTCATGGGGAAGGAGAAGAGGAAAGCGACATCTTTGCCATTCGTGAGGTCAGTTTCCAACCTGAGGGAGACTTGGAGTGGAAAGAGACCAGCTATACACTCAACACAGACTCTCTGGACTGGGTAAGATTTGAGACAGTGTACAGTACATATAACTTTATTTATATAGCACTTTTTTTTTTTAAACGCACAGACACAAAGTGCTTAACATACAGGATAATAATACACTTACAGTAAACGGAATAATAACTTAAAGGGGAACTTCTATATTGTTCAAACTGGACCATATCTTTCCGTGTTTTAGTGTCTAAGTGAATAATGGGGACAACACTTTTTCATAAGTGAATACACCGATGCTAATGTTGACGAAAAACAGGAATACAAAAATCATCTTTTGGAAATTGATCTTAATGTCTTTAATTAAAAAAAAAAGAGGGAAAATCCATCCTTTTTAAGGACACCAATTTTCTTTGTGAATGAATAATGTATCGTAAATAAATAAATGTTCTTCCTTAAAATACAGGGGGCATAAGTAAGTACACCCCTATGTTAAATTCCCATAGAGGCAGGCAGATTTTTATTTTTAGAGGCCAGTTATTTCATAGATCCAGGATACTATGCACTTTGATAAAGTTTCCTTCGCCTTTTAGAATTAAAAAAGCCCCCCCACATCATTACATGCCCTTCACCATACCTAGAGATTTGCATGGTTTTACTTCAGTTAGCCTAATAGCTGGTTTGATTTGCATTGAGAGATGATCTTATGGAAAGTACCCCATGCCAATCTCTAGGTATGGTGAAGGGTATGTGATGATGTGGGGCTGTTTTAATTCCAAAAGCCAAGGGAACTTTATCAGGATAGCTTGGGATTTAGCATGGGTGTATTCACTTACGCTTAGCACTGTAGTTAAATGGTTTCGCCCATTTAGTCCAGTTATGAATGACATGGATCAAAGGTTTGTGGCTGCGTTTTAGTTGTTAAAATAGTGTAATAATGTGATATACGATTGGGAGTGTTTATTTAGAAAATTGGATGCTCTTGCCTTTCCACTTCCTGGCCGGCCTGTGCAATGCCCCGCGGCTTCGTCAAAAATAGACCCAGCACGTTATTTGAGCGGAGCAGAGCGGAGAGCAGCGTCTGGGACGCTTTTCGGCACGCGCTGCGTCTCGCCTGATGGAATCGCAAGCATGGTCTTGAGTGGCCGCATTTGCTTCTGGTGCCTGTGGCGCCGCCAGAATGCAGCACAGACGCACATAGTAGAATTTAGGGTTAAGTGTCTGACAACATTATGGAGAGGACCCTACAGAGAAACTAGATTTTCACTTGATCCAGTCTGTTTGTAATCGTGTCTGAATCAAGTCTCGCTCACGGATAAGCAAGAGGTGACTCTGTTTCCGCAGGACAACGGAATGAGAGTTGGGAAGAGGAGTGCCAGGAAGAGTTTGTGTTCAGAAAGCGTAGCTGAGTGTTCTCTAAAACATTTTCACTGACATGGCTGAATATTTAGATGATTTTGTGGCTGCAGGGCTCTCACTCAATACTGGACCAATTTCAAAAAAATTTTGTCACTGTGAAAAACATGGGCAAATATGGTCGAGGTTGAAAAGTTCTCAAGTTCCGGTTGAACACTAATGATTACAGTTAATGAAGCTGATGATAGCTGCGTTTTAATATGGGTCATTTTAACTGATTTGCTGATTGCTGTCGTTTCTTAGGCTCTGTATGACCACCTGATGGACTTCCTGGCTGACCGAGGGATTGACAACACCTTTGCCGATGAACTGACTGAGCTGAGCACCGCCGTCGAGCATCAAGAGTACATCAAGTTCCTGGAAGACCTCCAAGGTTTCATCAAATGTAACTAATGTTAGATTTAAGCTAAATTTCACTTTTCTGCTATACCCATCCTGGCAAAGTTGGAGGTATGGCATTAACGATAAGATGAAAGCGCTGATCGATTGATTGATGCCTTTGGCACTCTAAAGAGATTGATGAGTACTTGCTTAAGTGTCTGTGACATTGAGCCATGTTGCCAGCAAATGTCTTCTTTATTAAAATGTGACTTTATTTTTCTGTAACTTAAATTATATAGTTTAAATCAAATAATGAAGGTCATGACTGTGCAGAAACCATCAACATAAGAATTGTCTCTTAATTGTAGAGTTCCCGTTTTAACTGCAGCGGTATGATATGATCCAGTCAGTATTTGTGAATGTCCAGCTATCCTAAAGCCGATAAATGGGCACCTTGTCAAGATGTGAACTCGAAACAAAAAATTCCACAAAATGTTAACAGTTTACACAATCAGTCCTCACTTCAACACGTGACAGTTTCTTTGTTTTAAAGCTGGAGTCTTACTTCTAGCTGGCTTAGCAAGGGAGTTGATGTTGACACCTAGTGATTGGACTCTGACAGACTATAATATGTTAAGTCTATATTTGAATGGCATACATGTGGATGTCTACAGAGGGAATGAAAGATCAGTGTTCAATAAAACTGTTTCATATTATATCATATTTTATGTATTTCTTTATGCCAAGAATATCAGTCAGTTACATCAGTTGTTACTTCTGATGCAGATTCTAGCAAATTGAACATGTAGCTGGACTTGAATGGCATTCTTTTGACTCAAAGTACTGCTAAACAACACTCTTTCTGCTCACAAGTTCCATTTCCACTTTCTCACGGCCTACTGCATTGAACGTAATCAACGGTGGTGTCATTACGTCAACCAGCATAGCGCAAGCGTAGGGTTCAGTTCGGTGGGAAAAAAATTGTAAGGTTTGGCCGAAACTGAACCCCTTCAAAAAGCCCAATATTCAGCCAAATCCTGGAATCTGTGCAGCCCTAGTCAAAAGAAAAGGATAAGTTCCGCACCACTGAATTAGTTCTCATCTCCAGACTCAATCAAATATAGTAGCATGCAAACCAGCATTGTGTATATAATTTATCACAAAAGTAATGCAGTGTCTTCCAAATTAAGATCCTCTTCATATTAAGTATTTTTATTTTATTTATTTATTTTTTTCCCCTACGAATTTCCCTCTGTGTGTCCCCAAGCCCAGACAGTGATTCTTTGTTGAGCTGCAGTCGGGGGATAGTAGCATTTTGTAATAAATATTTTGAAAGATACTTTAATTTATTTACCAAGTCATGCCGCTGAAGCCTCACATTCAGTTTAGATATTGGAATATATATTTTTACACAGAGCGGGGACTGTGGGTTTTGTCACTAGTAAGCACATTAAGAGAGGAATTCTTAATGGCCAGTATTAACGGGAACATATTTCCCGCCAGGCAAGCAAAACCTGTTTCAATGTCCACATGGGCACCTGACTGTTGTTTTTACATGTGTTAACCATAGACTGTATTAACCTATCCTTCAAGCACAGTATTAATGTAGTCAGTTACTTTGCACATTTGGCTACTTGACATGTAAATGCTATCCTAGCCTACTATGTATATTTACTTGAATATTCTATAAGAATTTTTGTTATACTTGAAAATATTACATAGTAGCCTAAGTATGAAGTCATTTTTTTGAAGATTTCATAGACCTTAATAGTAAAGATATTTCCTCTAAGGATTGGTCTATTAATAATTACCGTCTCCAGTGATTGGTGGAACGAAGGACTTTACCACCATAGGAAGTTGACCCAATGATAGTATGCTGTTACACAACAGTCCACGCATATTGTCCAGAGCTGTGCAGTGGAAGGAGACAGTTGTCTCTCAGCTGACAGATGAGGGACCTCGGTGCTGTTAGCAAGCGGCACTTCTTTCAGGAGGTATTGGAATATCTGAAGAAGAGGAGGGGTCAGCTGAGGAGAAAGTTCACCGTTTTGGCGGACACTCGACACTGAATCTAAACGCACCATGGCGGGCAAAGGGAGAGTTTGTTCCGCCGGACAGAGCCAGCTCCAGGACTCCTCAGACTCTGACTCGGAGGTTAGGGTGGCAAGTACCGGGCCGTTCGCCGGCTTCTTCCCCTGCACCCAGGTCATCCACAGCGGACACTTCATGGTGTCGTCCCCCCACAGCGACTCGGCGCCGCGCGGGAGGAACAGCGGTGGGTCCACGAGATATGACTTCGACACGGTGAACAGGACGTGGTGCCAGACGTACCGGTACGGACCGCAAAGCTCCGGGAGCCTGAGCATCGACCCCACTCTGACCCGCCTGTTTGACTGCATGTCCCTGGCCTACAGGTGGGTCCCTATTGTCTAACGCTAGTCAGGGACAGGAGGATAAACCCACCTCGGAGCAGTTCATCTTTTAAATATGCATATGTCCTCTCTGTAATTAGCCTAGTAAAACCACCTTTATATTTCCACGTTCATCCCTTTCATTTCAGATAGCATTTTCATGTGCAGGAAGACATCTGCTTGAGCTCTCGTGCATCGTGAGAAAGTGGGAATCTCAGAAGCCAGTCATTTTCCTATTATTAAAGAGTTAAATTAGTTAAGTACAAGTCAATAGTAAATATTGAACCTGCAGGCTATAATTTACATTTCTTTCCCTCTCCAGTGATCTCCCTCTGTAGTTCATAATTTACATGTTTTTAGGAGCCACCCATTGTGTACACCAAGAGCTCCACATAAAAATATCAGTGTTTCAACAGGTTGTGCTCTTTTTAAAACTGTTAGTTAGGGGTTGGGTTGTAATGTGAGTGTAGGAAGAGGGATTTTGCTGTCTCTTGTGCAACCGCTTGGAAAATCTTCACTGAAAACTGGACTTTGATTCTAGTTGGCAGCGTTGGGAAGGTTGCAGTGTAACTGAGGGGAAAGGAAAGAATAACCTGTCATGATGCCCCTGGCTGTAATTTACACCATGCGTATTATTAGGTTAAGTGTTCATTATTATAATTCATTACACACAGACCTTGTCAATTGAGAGTTATAACATCCAAATGGGTATTTTAGTGTTTTCCACTGATATTGTCAAAGAACAAGAATGTGTTTATTTATTTTTTAAATTTATTTTTTTTCTTCTGATTTAAAAGAAGTGTGCTTTATAACTTTAGCGCTGTTTTAACAATGTGTTGTTAAGAGCTGCCATCAACCTTTGGCCTAAAAAAGATGTTTTTCCTGATTCTGTGCCAATTTGGTATTATTTGTTTTTTATAGTTTGATGATACTTGCACAATAAACCCTAAGCCAGGCGTGGTTACCAGTACAGTACAACAGACCACAGTACTTACATTTCTGTGTAGGGGTTTCACATTAAGGACATAAAGAACATGAAGAACTCTGTACTGTGTTTTTATTTAAAGCTATATTTCAACTCTGTTTGAGGCTGCTATTTAAAGCCATATTGTAAGTCTTATTCAGGCTGCTCTAAAAACCAAACCTCCATATTAGCCAGACTGATTTCACCCCAGGGTGATAGTATACACATCCCTTAATGTCCCTGAGCATTTTCGGAGCATTCTGATGAAGGATTTTAAAAATAATGGCTTAAATGTCAACTTAAAGCAATATTTCAACTCTGTTTGAGGCTGCTATTTAAAGCCATATTGTAAATCTTATTCAGGCTGCTCCAAAAAACAAACCTCCATATTAGCCAGACTGATTTCACCCCAGGGTTATAGTATACACATTCCTTAATGTCACTGAGCATTTTCGGAGCATTCTGATGAAGGATTTTTAAAAATAAAGGCTTGAATGTCAACTTAAAGCAATATTTCAACTCTGTTTGAGGCTGCTATTTAAAGCCATATTGTAAGTCTTATTCAGGCTGCTCTAAAAACCAAACCTCCATATTAGCCAGACTGATTTCACCCCAGGGTGATAGTATACACATCCCTTAATGTCCCTGTGCATTTTCGGAGCATTCTGATGAAGGATTTTAAAAATAAAGGCTTGAATGTCAACTTAAAGCTATATTTCAACTCTGTTTGAGGCTGCTATTTAAAGCCATATTGTAAGTCTTATTCAGGCTGCTCTAAAACCAAACCTCCATATTAGCCAGACTGATTTCACCCCAGGGTGATAGTATACACATCCCTTGATGTCCCTGTGCATTTTCGGAACATTCTGATGAAGGATTTTTAAAAATAAAGGCTTGAATGTCAACTTAAAGCTATATTTCAACTCTGTTTGAGGCTGCTATTTAAAGCCATATTGTAAGTCTTATTCAGGCTGCTCTAAAAACCAAACCTCCATATTAGCCAGACTGATTTCACCCCAGGGTGATAGTATACACATCCCTTGATGTCCCTGTGCATTTTCGGAGCATTCTGATGAAGGATTTTAAAAATAAAGGCTTGAATGTCAACTTAAAGCTATATTTCAACTCTGTTTGAGGCTGCTATTTAAAGCCATATTGTAAGTCTTATTCAGGCTGCTCTAAAAACCAAACCTCCATATTAGCCAGACTGATTTCACCCCAGGGTGATAGTATACACATCCCTTAATGTCCCTGTGCATTTTCGGAGCATTCTGATGAAGGATTTTTAAAAATAAAGGCTTATATGTCAACTTAAAGCTATATTTCAACTTTGTTTGAGGCTGCTATTAAACCATATTGTCAGTGTTATTCAGGCTGCTCTAAAAATCAAACCTCCATATTAGCCAGACTGATTTCACCCCAGGGTGATAGTATACACATCCCTTAATGTCCCTGTGCATTTTCGGAGCATTCTGATGAAGGAAAGTAAAAATAAAGGCTTAAATGTCAACTTAAAGCTATATTTCAACTCTGTTTGAGGCTGCTATTTAAAGCCATATTGTAAGTCTTATTCAGGCTGCTCTAAAAACCAAACCTCCATATTAGCCAGACTGATTTCACCCCAGGGTGATAGTATACACATCCCTTAATGTCCCTGTGCATTTTCGGAGCATTCTGATGAAGGATTTTAAAAATAAAGGCTTAAATGTCAACTTAAGTGTCGCATGGAAAGTATATACAGTACTATGTGTAGCAAGGAGACCACGTTAGTGCAAAGTACTGCCCTGCTGCACAGTATTTATCATTAACCAGACTGGTGCTAATTGGTTCTTCTCCTAATAAGTGTTTCCCGTAATTTGCGGTCTGTGCTGTTGTGGAGTGTGTGACATGCAGTGTTTTTCACTCCCATTAAAAGCATGTTGAAAATGATTCCCCACGCTTCTTAGCAACGCCCTGAGCACCTGACATTAGGAGGCCCTCTCTCAGCACTCGGCAGGCTGCAGACACTGAGAAACGCGCAAACAGCCCGACAGCGTGCTGGGGAGTAAGCTGATTGGGTACCATTAGTCAAAATCGGGACAGATTTCCAACAGGGGTGAGGCGGCGGGGCTACTGAACATTTTCCGCCGTTCCATCTTCCATCTAAAGAGTATCTAGTTGAGCTGCAAAGATGAATCTGTTAGTTGTCAACTATTAAATTAATTGTTAACTATTTTGATAATTGATTAGTTGCTTTGAGTCATTTTGCTGAAAAAAAAAAAAACCTTAAAATTCTCTTATTCCAACTTCTGAAATGTCAATATTTTTTTTTTTTTTTTTTCAATCCTCTGTGACAGTAAACTGAATATCTTTTAGTTGTGGACAAAACAAGACATTTGAGGACGTCATGTTGGGCTTTGGGGAACACTGATCAACATTTTTCACCATTTTCTGACATTTTATAGACCACACAACTAATCCATTATTCAAGAAATAAATCTACAGATTAATCGAGCATGTAAATGTAGTCATTAGTTGCATCCCTGATCTTCACTTCACTTCCCGTTGTTTTTATTCCACTCATGGAAACAGACACATTTTATAATTGAACCATAAATGATTTGCTATATTACATTATTACTGAAGGATATTGATATTACCCTTGAAATCATTATCCCAGAAATATGGAAGTTTGACACCACATACTGAAATACGCATTTGCTTTAAAGGTGCTTGTGCATACTGATATTTCAAATTAAATGACCTTCTGTGTGCCTCATTTTTCTGAACTAAAAACAAGCTAATCATAGTAATCGCGATATCGCGTTGCGCAATATTATATTGGAAGTGTCGCAATAAGTATGCAATATTTAGTTTATTTTGTGGAGTGCTGCGTCCCGTCCGTTGGCTGTGTGGCTTAGTTGTGTTTGATTTAGAGCCCGCTTGAAACGCTATAATGATCCTGTTTCATTGGCCAGTTACCGTGCCACTTACACATGTTAGTGCACATCAGCACCTACATGACAAACCCAATGGAGCGTACTACATGTCCGGTGCGTGACAAGCCCTATGGAGCGTACCACATGTCCACTACGTGACAAACACTATGGAGCGTACCACATGTCCACTACGTGACAAACACTATGGAGCGTACCACATGCCCACTACATGACAAACACTATGGAGCGTACCACATGTCCACTACATGACAAACACTATGGAGCGTACCACATGTCCACTACGTGACAAACACTATGGAGCGTACCACATGTGCATAACATGACAAACCCAATGGAGCGTACCACATGTCCAGTACATGACAAACACTATGGAGCGTACCACATGTGCACAACATGACAAACCCTATGGAGCGTACCACATGTCCACTATGTGACAAACCCTATGGAGCATACCACATGTGCACTACATGACAAACCCTATGGAGCGTACCACATGTCCACTATGTGACAAACACTATGGAGTGTACCACATGTGCACTATGTGGCAAACCCAATGGAGCGAACCACGGGTCCACTACGTGACAAACCTTATGGAGTGTACCATTGGTGTGCATATTTCGACAGAGTGACAGTGTAAGTGAAGAAATAGATAGACAACAAAATGGAATGAATCAGAGAAGCGAAAGAAAAGTTGTGTCCTGTTCTCTATTTATTTTATACTGTCCAACCAGTAAACCATGTCCTGTTCTGTAGACATGGTCCTTATTTATTTATTTATTCATGTTGGACCAGTCCAATATGACCGTCAGTTGAAATAAACCTTGTGTTGTATTTGTTATGAATCTGTTTTGATGCATTTTCCCATAACTTTTGTAATTTTACACGTTTAAAAATATCGAAATGAATATCAATAGCGCAATATTCATAATCGATATCGCAATTATCACCTTTTGTCAATATCGTGCAACCCTACTGTCTGTCCCTCTTTTCATTAGGTCATTGAACATATTTTTTTAGATTGATTGTGTGTTTTGTTTGCAGTGGTAAGATAGTCTCTCCCAAGTGGAAGTCTTTTAAGGGTCTGCGGTTGCTGTGGAGGGATAAGATCCGTCTGAACAATGCGATCTGGAGAGCTTGGTTCATCCAGTGTGAGTCCACCACTCTTCACCTCCTCTCTCTCTGCTGCCTAGACAATCTTTAATAACACCTCTCCACCGTTAATGAAGATGCATTAGTCTTGAATGCAACAGAAATTAAGACACATCCAAGGCGAAGAACAACTAAGTGACTAAACATAAATGAGGAGTTAAACATGAACACATCATAGTAAATAATATATATATATACTTTTTATTTTCATGACTATTTACATTGTAGATTCTCATTGAAGGCATCAAAACTATGAATGAACACATATGGAATTATGTACTTAACAAAAAAGTGTGAAATAACTGAAAACATGTCTTATATTTTAGATTCTTCAAAGTAGCCACCCTTTGCTTTTTTATTAATAAGCGAAAAACTTCCACTAATTAACCCTGACAAAGCACACCTGTGAAGTGAAAACCATTTCAGGTGACTACCTCATGAAGCTCATTGAGAGAACACCAAGGGTTTGCGGAGTTATCAAAAAAGCAAAGGGTGGCTACTTTGAATAATCTAAAATATAAGACACGTTTTCAGTTATTTCACACTTTTTTGTTAAGTACATAATTCCATATGTGTTCATTCATAGATTTGATGCCTTCAGTGAGAATCTACAATGTAAATAGTCATGAAAATAAAGAAACACATTGAATGAGAAGGTGTGTCCAAACTTTTGGCCTGTACTTATATATTCATATTCTGTTCAAACAGTTAGCTACCTGTTGACGTTGTTGCTCTGTATCTGCTGTGTTTAGATGTGGAGAAGAGGAAGAACCCAGTGTGTGGCTTTGTCACACCGCTGGAGGGCTCGGAGGCCGATGCACATCGAAAGCCTGAAGTGAGTGATTAGGTTTACAGGGGAATGCATTTATTTATTTTTTTAATCAAATCGAGCTGTTGAAGCATAAGCTGGCTTCTTTTTTCATTAACACACAGCACCGGGTACCAAATTCGGTACTTTTTAGGCACCGACCAAATTGCCTCCTTAGCATCGAGTATCGAAAAATGCCTCGTCGTTCAAAATTGAATTTCAGTACCTAAGGAGCAAATTTCGTGATCGTCAGTGAGCCAATAAGCATGCATCGTGCTTCTACCAAGATCTGATCATGTTTTTGATTGGCTGTCACACGATACACGTCGTAGAGACTCACATCGTAGGAGCTGAAAAATGAATAAAAAGATTTGTGCCGTAACGTTGTAATTTCTTTTCTTTTTTTTTAAAATGGATTTAATAAAATTGGTATCGAAAAAAGTATTGTTCAGGAACCGGTATGGAAGTCAACGTATTGCTATCGGTAATGGTATTGAACATTTTTTAACGATACCCAGCCCTATTGACACATTTTTTCATAAACCGTTAATAAAACATTCATGTTTTGTACACTGATGAGGTTGGGCATGCAAGTCTTATACTTGGTGTTTCTGCATCATGTCAACAGGCTATTGTCTTAGAGGGCAGCTACTGGAAGCGAAGGATCGAGGTGGTGATCAAGGAGTATCACAAGTGGAGGATTTACTACAAGAAGAGGGTGAGCACTCATTCTTTACAGAACATATATTTCATCTGTTGTATATTTTTTGCCGTTTTAGCGGTGTGGCTCTGCGGGTGGCGATGTTGGTCTAGATTGAAATATCTCAACAAATTGGCCTACATTTTATAGAGACATTCACGGTCCCCAGAGGATAAATCCCACTTTAGAGACTCCCTGACCTTTTTCAGCTAGATCCACATGCATCCATTTTTTTGTGGGTTGAGTTTATTTGAGGACACAGCTTAGACATGAAAGGGGAGAGAGAGGAGGAACGACACGCAGCAAAGGGCCGCAGGTCGGAACCAAACCCGCGGCCGCTGCGGCAAGCCCTGTGCTTCTGTACATGGGGCGCACGCTCTACCAGGTGAGCTACCCAGGCGCCCCAGCAGGTTCATTTTTGTGGTTCAGAGAAGAATCTTGACTTTATTGGATGGATTGCCGCAAACGTTTCTATATATATTCAAAGTCCCTAGGAGATGAATTCTAATGACTAATTCTAATTCTAATGAGAGCCTCTTACTGTATGTTTCTATTAGCACTACCAGCAGGTCAAAGTTTTCACTTATCCTAACAACTATCTCTACACCTGGATTAGATTAACAAATGAAGATACATTTGGTACAGACATTCACGTTCACCTCATGATGAATTGTTTATAATACGTTTTTAAGATGCTAACATGCTAAACTAAGGTTGTACCTGCCACTAGCATGGCTACAAACAAACTACACGCTGTTCTTTTCTTTTGCAGCTTCAGAAAAAGAAGGATGATATTCTATCAATGCTACAAGAGGTATGACAAAGTCCTGCTTTAATATTATTCTGTCTCTTTCTATACATTTTGGAATAACACTAATGTAGACAAACATTTATTTTGAGCCCTGAAAACTGGAGCCAGGCTGCAGTGTGCATGTTGGTGTTGGTGACTTGCTAGCATTGTTGGCTTTTGAATGTAGTTGCAGCTCAACATATGAGCATCAAAGTCCTCCATTTAGCTCTTTGTAGCACGTGGATTTGGCCTACCTTGGTTTGACTAGAAATGAAAAGAGAGGATGATCAAAAAGAAAGAGAAACGTGCAAAGCAACTTGCGTCATTGGCCCGGCATTTGTAGGCAATTGACACAAGTGAAATAGCTACATAATTTAATCCAATGTGACCTACTTCCAGCAGCGCTTTGTAAAAGTTGAGTAGCGGAGGGGCAGCGAGTGTGACGCCACTGTGGCACAGACACACAAAAAGAAGGAAAACAGGGGAAGTAGGAGGATGGCAAAGGGAGGGAGGCCCTTCATTCATGATAGTATTCACATGAGAACGTAACCTGTGCCCACTAGGGCTGGGACGATATGCTTTTGTCCCGAGTCAATTCTGTCACGATAAATGGGTGCCGATTCAATTTGTGTTGCGATTTAAATTTATTGCGATTTGATAATATCGAGTATTGCGATTTTCTTTTTCTTCTTTAACCAAAGCAAAAGTTGAATAACACACTTCTAGAGACAATATATCATGAGACATTTCTAAAAACTGATTATTTCCTCAAAAAAATGCACATCACATGTCAGTCAGTCAGTCAGTCTGACATTTCTTTCATTTGTAAAGAACATAACATGGATTTTCTGCTTTGGCTCTGTTTGGCTGGAAACAGATATGATGTAGTCGCCGTGGGCGGTACCGTATAAACAGAACATATTTAGGTCAATCCTTGGCAAAAAAAAAAATAAATAAATTAGGGGCGACCTCTAGCTCACCCAGTAAGAGTGCGCCTTCGCAGCGGCCCGGGTTCGAACCCGACCTGCGGCCCTTTGCTGCGTGTCATCCCCCATCTCTCTCCCATCTTTCCTGTCTATCCACCGTCACTTTAAAATAAAGGGGGAAAAAGACCCCAAAAAATCATCTAAAAAATAAATAATTAAAAATATTGATTCTGAGGAAAAGAATACATTTTCAAAACGGGCACAAAAGAAACCACGACACATATGATTTTCGTGAACACTAGTGTCTCATCCCACTGTTGCCTCTTCCACCTTTGGTATCTTCATCCTTGTGCTTTCATTCTCTCTCAGATTCACTGTGTCATTGGAAGCCCAGGTATGAACTCAGGTCAGAGGTAGTATCTGACTCTGTTGATGTATTGTGCGGCACTTCAAAGGGCACGTATCGGCACAGAGTTGCCGGGTCAAAGATCACTAAACCAGCTCTTTATGCTCCTGCTTCCCAAAGCCTTATCTTGCCTTTCTCTTAACAGATAACATATAGTGGCTGGGAATAAAAAACAACGCCGTAAAACCCAGGGGTTGTTTTTGTAAAGTTAGTGTTTATTTCCTGTATTTTATAACAGGTTACAGCTCTCAACGCGCCGATATAAAATTGAATCGACCATATGATTTTAGCCTCAGCTCCATTCTCTTCCCAAAATCTTGAACAATCGGATTTGTGTAGGCCATCATATTCCAAGACACAAATGACACGCTATACTGTCAGTGCGTGTGTTAAAACTCAGTCAGTCTGAGGGAAACAAAGTCCTGCCAAGTTACCAAATCAAGTCATAAATGACGGGGGCTTCAACAGGGGGAGTGGACTGTCCAACCTATGAGAAGTCTACTTTGTAGAATATAAACATTGATTTTTAGCCACGCAAGCGGCGTGACCCTCGGACAGACAGACTGAAATATAACAACTATTGGGTGGATGCCACAAATGTTTTTGTTTTTTGTTTTTTTACAGACATTCAAAGTCCCTAGAGGATCAATTCTTATTTTATTTTTTTTAAGATGTTTTTTGGGCCATTTTAGGCCTTTAATTCCACAGGACAGATGAAGACATGAAAGGAGAGAGAGAGAGAGAGAGAGAGAGGGGGAATGACATGCAGCAAAAGGCCGCAGGTCGAACCCGCGTCTGCTGCACCGAGGAGTAAACCTCTATATATGTGTGCCTGCTCTACCAACTGAGCTAACCCGGCCACAGAGGATCAACTCTAATGACTTCAGTGATGCACAGCTTTTTCCTCTAGAGCCATTATCAAGTCCAAATTTCAAGTAGTCAAATTATGACATTCCCTTCAACCTTCGCTCTACTTGTATTAAAGGTCCCATGATATGGTGCTCTTTGGGTGCTTTTATATAGGCCTTAGTGTTTCCCTAATACTGTATCTGAAGTTTCTTTTATATAGGCCTTAGTGGTCCTCTAATACTGTATCTGAAGTCTGTTTTATATAGACCTTAGTGGTCCCCTAATACTATATCTGAAGTCTCTTTTATATAGGCCTTAGTGGTCCTCTAATACTGTATCTGAAGTCTCTTTTATATAGACCTTAGTGGTCCCCTAATACTGTATCTGAAGTCTCTTTTATATAGACCTTAGTGGTCCTCTAATACTGTATCTGAAGTCTCTTTTATATAGACCTTAGTGGTCCCCTAATACTGTATCTGAAGTCTCTTTTATATAGACCTTAGTGGTCCCCTAATACTGTATCTGAAGTATCTTTTATATAGACCTTAGTGGTCCCCTAATACTGTATCTGAAGTCTCTTTTATATAGACCTTAGTGGTTCCCTAATACTGTATCTGAAGTCTCTTTTATATAGACCTTAGTGGTCCCCTAATACTGTATCTGAAGTCTCTTTTATATAGGCCTTAGTGGTCCCCTAATACTGTATCTGAAGTCTCTTTTATATAGACCTTAGTGGTTCCCTAATACTGTATCTGAAGTCTCTTTCCCGAAATTCAGCTTTGGTGTAGAATTACAGCCACTAGAGCCAGTCCCACAATGAGCTTTCCTTAGTATGTGCCATTTCAGTGTCTGTAGCTATTCCGGAGGAGAGAGGGGGGCAAGGTGGAGGCTGGGGGTGTGGCCTTGACCAACTGCCACTTAGCTCGTTTGAAAGCCATGATGTCTCTCTCTCATGGGTGGGCCAAATTCTTTGGGCGGGCAAAGCAGAGAAAGGGGAGGTAACCTTGCTCCTTATGACCTCATAAGAAGAAGATTCCAGATCGGCCCATCTGAGCTTTCATTTTCTCAAAGGCAGAGCAGGATACCCAGGGCTCGGTTTACACCTATCACCATTTCTAGCCACTGGGGGACCATAGGCAGGCTGGGGGAACTCATATTAATGTTAAAAAACCTCATAAAGTGACATTTTCATGCCATGGGACCTTTTAAGTGCTAATTAGCAAATGTAAGCATGCTAACGCTAAGATGGCAAACCTGGTAAATATTACAGTTTAATATAAACATCAGCATGTTAGCATTGTCTCTGTGAGCATATTACAGTAGCATGCCGATGTGAGCATTTACTACAGTCTCGTAGAGTCACTAGTGTAGCCGCAGTGTGTGTCCATGTGAAAAGGAATAGCTTGACTCAAGACAAAAGGACAATGTGTTTGCCATAAAAAAAAAGTAATCTCTGTTTATGTGATTCAGTTTCATCTAATGTAATTTTTGCACATTTTATTTGATCATTTCACTTGAAGATACATGTAATGTAACCTCTTTGCAGGAAAGGCCTCAAAAAGTATAAATAATGTCGATCGGAAGTGACGGATATGCATGTTTTATTTCTTTGGCGAGTCCGAGGCAGCAGCAAGTTGTGTCGGCAGGGGCCCTCAGGTCTTCCTGTTTGCTCACACGTGAGTGTGGCTGCCAGAATTAGGTCAGGGACAAAAGGCTGCTGCTTTTCTGCTGAACGGTGAGACATCAAAGTAAAGAAAGGAGCGAAGCTGACATAATGAGAATCGGTAGGCTAGTGTTTTTGAACAATATGTCAAAACTGCTTTTTCATCATGCACTGTGTACACAGACAGACGGACACACACACACACACACACACACACACACACACGCACTCACACACAAATATACACACACAATCTTACCTCATTTCTACTTGCACACATTTTACACATATTCTTCCTCAAAGATGACAAATCGAGAGGTAAATGAATAAATTACAAGATGGGATGTCGTGTGCTTAGACGTAATCAAAACGTTTCCGGCTCAGTCTGGACTTCCCTATAAATGGGGTGTGAGACTTAGAAGTGGAGGGTAAAGACAAGAAGAGGGTGAAGCATAGCAGCTCAAACAGAGGGATAAGGACCGGTCCTGGAGCTTCATTTTCTGTGAGTGTTCTTCTGGGTTTTAAGCAGAGAATGGGCACTTTTAAAACTTTGGCGTTGCATGTCTAGACACTAGATGTAAGAGTGGAGGACAACCGTTATACCTGTTTGTTTTGTGTGTGTGAGTGGATGTACAGTAAATTGTGTTTTAGTGAGTTGGCATTGTCATATTGTTAAAGTGCAACAAACCAAACTGCATCAATGCATCACTTGCCCTCTGATTAATAGATCCGGAGTTGACTTGTCACTAGAAGTTGTTCCTAAGTTTGGATTTCTGGCTGCTGTGCTCCAGGGTCAGATCTGCCAGGCCAAGCTGGAGAAATGGTCCAATCAGATGTACCAGGAGCCCGAGGCTGCGCCAGTGGAGGTCCACATGTTTGACCTGGACTGCCTTCTGTCCGACATCTCCGACACCCTGTTCACCATGACGCAAAAGCCTTGTCCCTGGGCCGGTGACCGACACGACAGTGAGTAGTCGTTCAGAGGGACTCTGAGCTGGGACTTTGCACTGGTGTCAAACCGGTGTCAAATCATTAGAAGTGTTGAACAAATAAGGATGGACAACTTGTGATCTGTGACGAGATCAAAAAACATGTCTTCCCTTGTATTGTGCATGTATCATTTGGCTCAAAAGAAATTCTCAGGTGTATTTTATTTAGATTTTTCTGATATAACTCATGAGCAGGAGCCCAGAGGAGAGACTTAAGGATAGATCAACTATGTGTGTATTTATATGATATATAATGTAATTAGAGCTGGGCAATATATCGATATTATATCGACATCGATATATGAGACTAGATATCATCTTAAATTTTGGATATCGTAATATATAATCTGTCTTTTCCTGGTTTTAGAGGCTGCATTACAGTAAAGTGATGTAATTTTCTGAAGTTCCAGACTGTTCTAGCTTTTCTATTATTTGCCTTTACCCACTTAGACATTGTAGCCACATTACTGGTGATTATTTATCAAAACTCATTGTGTTAATATTTTGTGAAAGCATCAATAGTCACACTGCACACTACAATATCGCCACAATATCGACATTGAGGTATTTTGTCAAAAATATCGTGATATATGATTTTTGCCATATCGCCCAGCTCTAAATGTAATGTCGCCAGATGTGTCCAATGTTTTAAAGGGCCTGAAAACCTATTTTCTCAATTTGACTCTGTGTGTGTCTATGAGCGATGGTCCTACATGAACGTGACATTTTGGTACAAAGTTTGAACTGTTTTATTAGTTTTTTGTGAAATACTTCCACGCACCAATCAAGATTTAAACAATATTTTACATTTGATTGTTACTTAATTAGCCGTGAGTGAATTTAAAATGAAACTAGACGTTTTGGGAAATAGACTTATTTTCTTTCTTGGCTGATGGGTCAATAAGTCAGTCCAAAGGGACTCGCCCTAAAAATAAAGACAATTCCCTATGATGAAAGAAAGCACACACAATAAGGCAGACACATTAAAATTTCTCTCCCTCATGTTTGATATTATATGCTCTTCTTCCTCAGCGTACACAAGCAATGCAGATATAATCCAGCCAGGCCTGACTCCACTGCAGCCCAACCTGGAGGATTTCATGGATATACCAGGTACTGTCTGTCTGTCTGTCTGTCTGACATTGTGGTACATAAAAATATATTTGCTAGCTGCTATAAGACGTCTGAACTGATCCTTGTATTCTCATATTAGGTCTTTAAATCTGAATTTCAGATTCAATTGCTTAATTCAGGGATTTTTTTTTACAATTTTGTTCTCAAGTGCCACTCCTTTGTTTATGTGCTGCGTCTGCAGTATGTTATTTGTTCCTCAGAGGTTAGAGGGGGGTCAGCGGCTGTGAGAACGGGGAAGTGGAAGGAGGAGGTTTACCATTAGAGGCTCCTGCAAGTAATTCTGATTTATGAATTCAAGCAGCTATAATCAATATTTTCATTAAAACAATGGATCAAATGAATAGGTGCAATGTGAAAGGGGTCGCTCGTAGTGATGAACCCACAGGAAATAATCGCCCAACTCTGCAACTTAAAGGGGTAGTATGGATGTTTTGACATGGGGTTGTATGAGCTACTTCTCCATAGTCAGTGTATTACCTACAGTAGATGGAGGTCGGCACCCCCCCAGTTTGGAGAAGCAGACCAGAGTACCGACATGGAAGCTTAGCAATGTACTGCTGTGGACGGGGGCAGCAGCTAAACATAATTTAGCCTCTTAAAAGTGTGTACACTACATTTAAAATATTTTCAGCGCTGTACCCTGCTGTCAAACAGCCCTGTTTAAGTTTATGCAGGGGGAGCTTGAGCTTTTGTCGATGATCTCATCAAAGCCACCAGACTCCATTGACAAAAAAAATGGCACTTGGCACAAGAGTGTGGATCGTGCCGCATTTTTCTGTCCGAGTCCGGCCTGCGTCCGACAGAGCAGTAACCAAACCCGACCTGAGCCCGACAGACATTAAGATGTTTATGTCCAGGCCCGACACAGTTAAAATCTCTTTTTTTTCACATACTAATGACACATGTACGTTTGTTTGTGTGGAAAGCCCGCTTTTATTAAGCAACTGTAGGAAGGCATTCGGAAATGTCAACAGATGAGGCATCAGTGCACACGGGGCAGCAAGCTGTTTTAAATTTAAAATGTTCAATGCCTTATCGCGCTGATGTGACTGAGCCCGACCCGAACCCAGACATCATTTCTAAATACTGTATCTGTTCGAACCCGGCCCGGCCCGGCCCGTTGGGTACTGTCGGGTATCCATCCTTCAGTTGGTACGGCCCCAGTTTGGAGAAACAGGCATGAGTAAAGGCACGGACACTAAGCAATATACTGCTGTGGAGGGGGGCAGTAGCTAAACGCATTTCAGCCACCTGAAAAACGGCCCACCTAAAAAAAAAAAAAATCAATATCAGTTTAAGTGATACGCTATATTTGGAACATTACATTTTTGTCAGGGGCTGGTGGCTTTGACGAGAGCATAGATAACGGCTTCAGTTCCCCCTGCTTAAACTTTAACAGGGCTGTTTGGCGGCAAGGTAAAGCGATTCAAATGTTCAAACACCTAAAATGATATAGGTTTATTTAGGTGGGTCTTTTTTTAGGAGGCTGACATACGTTTAGCTGCGGCCCCCGTCCACAGCAGTACTTTGCTTTGCTTCTGTGTCTTCTTCTCCAAGCTGGGGGTGTGCCGACCGCCATCTACCGTAGCTTATACACTCACTGTGGATTAGGGTTGCACAGTATTGACAAAATGTGATATTACAATATCGTTTATGAATATTGCGATATCGATATTAATTTAAATATTTTTTAAACCTATGTAAAATTACAAAAGTTACGGGAAAATGCATCAAAATAGATTCATAACAAATACAACACCAGGATTATTTCAACTGACATATTGGACTGGTCCAACATGAATAAATAAATAAATAAGGACCATGTCTACAGAACAGGACATGGTTTATTGGTTGGACAGTATAAAATAAATAAATAAAGAGAACAGGACACAACTTTTCTTTTTCTCCTCTGATTTGTTCCGTTTAGTTGTCTCGATCTCTTCATTTACACTGTCACTCTGTCGAAATATGCACAAACGTGGTACGCTCCATAGTGTTTATCACGTAGTGGACCCATGCGCTGACATGTGCAAGTGGCACGGTGAAACAGGATCATTATAGCATTTCAAGCGGGCTCTAAATCAAACACAACTAAGCCACACAGCCAACGGACGGGACGCAGCGCTCCACAAAATAAACAAAATATTGCATACTTATTGCGTCACTTTCGATATATTGCGATAACGATATTGAGTAGATATATATCCTGCACCCCTCGATACTGTATAATATTGCGCAACGCGATATTGCAATAACGATATTGAGTCGATATATCTTGCACCCCTTCTGTGGATACGTAGCTCATACGACACAAAACATTCAAACTATCCCTTAAACTGTTTTGGTTCACTCTCATTGCTTTCATCAGTGTCGTTTTCGGCCACAGCAGGCAGCTGTTTTCAGTCAACAAACTCACAGACACAGTTACTGTAGGGACTAGCTGGTGAATATAGTAAAGCATTTAGCAGCTAAAGAGCAAGATATGTATTGCTGCGTGTTACTGCCACGTGTAGATCAGTGGAATAGTGGAGGGATATAATAGTTGGTTGGACACGTGTACGACACAAACGAAACGGGGACCCACTCATAGAAAACCAGCTCCATGGCGCTACCAAAGGTTACAGAATTCCACAGGGAACCTTTAAAAGGTGATACCATATCAGTGTTGTATCTAAAGCTTGTTTCCCACTGGCTCCAAGTGGCCCGAAAATCTGTAAGTGCAGCTTTAAGTAAACCTTCAAAAAAAAATCACAATCAAATCTGAACATGTTTTGGTGCAACATCATTCTCTAATCAATGATTCCTGAGTTGTATTTATAAATGAATACCTGACAGTGATACGTTCCTTAGAGAGTGTGAGAGGCAGAGACAGATTTTACGCCCCAAGGCTGCTTGCCAAACTGCCTTCCTGCAGGGAGACACAGACAGCCGAAGAGCAGGTCGTAGTTTAGTTCCTTGCTCGGGGGCACAGTGGCTGTGGTTGCTTTGGCCTTTGTGTTACTTTCAGTGAAGCAATCCTGCAGCCCTGTGGCTACAAGTCAGCCTTTGTAACCCACAGACAACCTGCTTTCCACTGCTGTAATACTGTGTGTGTGTGTGTCTGTGTGTGTGTCTGTGTGTGTGTCTGTGTGTGTGTCTGTGTGTGTGTGTGTGTGTGTGTGTGTGTCTGTCTGTCTGTCTGTCTGTCTGCCTGCCTGCCTGCCTGCCTGCCTGCCTGCCTGCCTGTGTCTGTCTGTCTGTCTGTCTGTCTGTCTGCCTGCCTGCCTGTGTCTGTCTGTCTGTCTGTCTGTCTGTCTGTCTGTCTGTCTGTCTGCCTGCCTGCCTGCCTGCCTGCGTGCGTGCGTGCGTGCGTGCGTGCGTGCGTGCGTGCGGCGTCTGTCTGTCTGTTTGTCTGTCTGTCTGTCTGTGCGTGTGTCTGTGTGTGTGTGTTTGTGTGGCTGTTTGTTCTCACAGTGCTGGCAGAGTCCTGAGGGATCAGCTGTCTGTCTCTCTTTTGGTCACAAGATCCAGGGAGCTAGCAAGCGTCTGTGAGAGCTCCACAGCCATGAGTTTCATCAAGCTGGATTCTGACTTGTGGGGTGTGTGTGTGTGTGTGTGTGTGTGTGAACAATAGCTCCAGTTAGCTGAAATCAAGCTTTCATTGACTGAAGCAAGCAAGGTTATATTTGTCTCCTCAGCTGGTCAAAACCTGCTTTGGTGTCGGTATACTTTCAGATGTGAAAGTACATAACCTAATCGCAGATGGCAGCTTGGCACAGTCAGTTGCCAGCATGGCTCCAAAAATATGTGACCTGGCAGATACGAAGCAAATACCTTGAATGACCACCACGGAGAGAGTGCTTTACTGCATTTTGGATGGTGACTCTGTGCTTTTATTTTGTTGTTTTGAAAGCATTTTGTGTACGTTTTGTCCCGTCAATATAGGAGGCATACTAACAACATACTAGATTGTCTAATTTTAATTGTCTTTCTTTTTAATTCTAAATCTGAACCTGAAAAAAAAATTTGAGCTGCAAAGATTAATCGTTTTCACACTATCGTAAAGATTAAGTGCAATTTTCTGAAACAATTTCCATCTTTCCAGCCGCATCAAAGCTTTTCTTATACCTGACTGTCTGATTAACAGTGTGTGTTTGCTTTTCTCAGATATCTTTATGAACTACCGGGGCCAGCCCACTGAGCAGATTGGTTTTGCTGACTGTGGCTATTTTGAGAGTTCATCCAGCACAGCGTTTGCTCCACTTCCCTCCCCTGTGGTAACCACTCCGCAGCTACTTTTCGATACCCAGCTGGCTCAGGTACTGCTGCAGCTTGTTTTTCATTTAAATGTCTGGAAGAGAGTAGTACTGAAAATCTCAAAGCATATTTTAGTTGATTTTTGTAAATATATATATATAAATGTAACTGATTGTGTTAAAGCTTTTTGATATTAATGGACGTCCGTTACATTCAAGCCATTGCCAAATAGGTTGCTACAAAGCTAATTAAGACTATCAGCTCCACACAACTCTCTCTGGATTTCTCAGTATGACTATGTTCAGAAGATTGTGGCGTCCGGTGACTTTCCCACGCAGAAACTCAAGTGAAGAGAATTACCTCTTCTGAAGAGTTCATCATGTTTTTTTAATCCTCCGTGTCCTCCTTGGCTACAGGCAACTGCGTGGAGGAGAGGAGGGGGCGGGGGGGGGGAGGGGTGGGGGTTGTGCACGATCAATGAAGGCTTGCGTCATGTGGACGCGCCGACAGTTCTGTTGTCATTACTTAGAATTCCTCATGGGGGCGACAGAAACTACGCACTGTAGCTCTAAATGGGCTTATGCATCATCTCGTATTGGTCGCAGGCCCCTGAATTAAATCAAATTGAAATCAGATCGTGGCAGACTTTGTGATAACAATAATTGTATCGTTGTCGTAACACTTGACATAATATTGTATCGTGATTATAACGTGTGTTTTACACTAGGGGTAGGGTTGGGTATTGTTTTTTTGTTTTTTTCCAATACCGGTGCTAAACAACAGTTGGTGACATTAAAGAAGGGCTTGTTTATTGCTAAGGCCATAGGGTCAAAATTAAATGATTTAATAATATAGTAATAACTATAACTTATAACAATAACGTATTTCACTAGTAAATTGCTGTTGAACGACAAAAACAACCACCAGATGGGAAAAGGGTATTTTACAATAACTTTGAATACGCCGTGAGGCTTACCAGTTTCAAGTGTGTTGTTTTTCCGACAACGGCAGCAGTCAGAATGTTACTTCCCGCTGTTGGAATCCTCTCCAGTGAAATACAGACAACTTTTACACCGTTTAGCTGTCAGCATTTTGACCGTGTTTACTCCAGCTGCTGGCTAACGGTAGGCTAACGTTAGCTGCTGTCGAGTGTAGTGTTAACTAGCGTCACGTGCAGCGATGCTTGTGTTGCCTCTAATGTCCGTTTCAGGGCATCAGAGAGAAGCACAGGCATATCAGCGGCACCGGAATAAGGCACCGAAATCCGCGTTGCTATTCGATCCGGTAGATACCGGTTGTTAAGGCACCGGTACCGTATTAGCACCGGGTCAAGGTACCCAACCCTAACTAGGGGTGCATGATATATATATATATATATTTTTTTTTTTTATTGTCAATGCAATATCAACTGGCGCAATAAACACATCACGAAAGGCTGCGACAAATCGCAAAAGACAATCAGAGATTTTTTGTGTTAGTTAAAGAAAATATCAGCAGAAAAGTGCACTTTAAAAAGTAACATGTAAACATTACATCATAATGTAATGTTTTAGTGGTGCCTTTAATATTCAATTATTTGTTCAATAAAAGAATGCTGGAAATGATTTCCTTTAATTGTTATATTTTAGCAGAATACTGAAAGCAGCAGAAAGGCAGAACTGAGTGCACTTTAATATCTGTTAATTTATCACAAGTAATATCGTTAGCGCAATATTCAACAATGTTATCGCATGTTTCCCTCATATTGTGCAGCCCTAATTTACACCCCTAGTTAATTAGTAAAATAGATAGATTTTTTTCTTTTCCAGCCCAATCGGTCATCTGACAATTTGCCTCAGCCCTCCTCATCCAGTACCCGGCCAGACCAGACCAGGCCGGACCAGGGTTGCGGTGAATACCACACATCTAGCATCATATCAGGGGCCATGCCATATGGACACCAGTCATACCCTGCTCCACCTGTTTCCATAGCATTCACCACCGGCATCGAGCAGCCGGCCTCTTCAAGTATCCCTTTTCTGTACCCGCCGCCCTGCCATAAGTTTGGCTACTACACGACGACCAGCGTGACCCCCACTGTCATCACTCACACCGCCTCCACCATGGGGGCCCAGGGCTCTGTGCACCAGTCTCACGGTTACCCTCACACAGGGGACACGTACCCCCAGACTCCCTGCCACTCTCTCAGTTACCCGGCCGCTGTGTCTGACCCGGCCCATGCGGCGCTGCCCTCGGTCCCTGCGGCCCACTGCTTCTCCGTCCCCGAGCAGGGGGGTGTTCCAGGGCTCAGAGGGAAGCACAAGCAGAAGACCGGAGGAGCGAGGACAGTCGGTTCCTCTGTGGCTCTGTCTGGCCCCCCCTCAACGCCACCCACACCCACTAGCTGCCTGGCGAAGCTGCTCTCCTCCAACGCCCGCGAACGTGAGTCACTTCTGTCCAGTGGTGGGATGTAACGAAGTACATTTACTCAAGTACTATACTTACACAAATGTGAGGTACTTGTAATTTACTGGAGTCTTTTCTTTTCATGCCACTTTATACTTTTACTCCACTACATCTCAGAGAGAAATATTGTACTTTTTACTCCACTACATTAATCTGACAGCTTGTTACTTTACAAATTAGGATTTTTGCACACAACACACATGTACAGTGCTGCTCATGAGTATTGGAACCCCTGCTACAGTTGACTAGAAAGAGGAATAAAAAAAAATCATCTTTTGGAAATTGATCTTAATGCCATAATTGAAAAAATTAGGAAAAATCCAACCTTTGAGAACACCAATTTTCTTTGTTCCTTTCTTCCTTCACCATACGTAGAGATTGGAATGGTTTTATGTCAGTTAGCCTAATAGCTGGTTTGATTTGCATTGAGAGATGATCTTATGAAAAGTACCCCATGCCAATCTCTAGGTATGGTGAAGGGTATGTATTTGTAATCTATCTATCTATCTATCTATCTATCTATCTATCTATCTATCTATCTATCTATCTATCTATCTACCTACTACCTACCCATCTATCTATCTATCTATCACCTACCTACCTACCCATTCATCCATCCATCCATCTATCCATCTATCAGTCTTTAAATAGCAGTTATTGAAAAAAATTAAATTGGATCATGTTTCTGTCTGAATAAAATTAACTGAATAAATTTTGGTTTTTGTGCTTTCAGGGAAGCCATCTCTAGGATTTGATACTCTAGTGGCAGCCAAAGGTCGGAGGTCATCATCCCCCAGCTCCTCGGTGAGCCTGTCCTTTAGATTCTTATTTAATTAATTTCTGGGCACAATCACTTCCTCTGTCCGTTTTTTGGATGGATTAAATAAACGAGAAAGACTTGCGTTAGCGTGTGAGCATTAGAGGTGCCAGTGAGTGGATTTTGTTACCTTCAGACAGAGCCAGGCTAGCTGTTTCCCCTTGTTTTCTGTCTTTGTGCTAAGCTAAGCCAATCTCTATAAAGAGATATCTGCATATGATAGATATCTGCAGAATCTGTAGGCAACGGGAAGCATTCTGGTTTCCGTTTGTAGTCCTTCTGTAGTCCCAGTAGTATTGACCAATCACGTTTGAGCAGGCTTTGGTTGCATGCGGATAACCATTCCATGTGGAGAGCAAAAGAGGCGGAACACATAGAAATGTAATCTTGGAACCCATTGGCTACCGTCTGACGACAATTTAGTTTCTTTAAGCTTTTTTCTTTTTAAATGTATCTGTATTCATATGCAGATATCTGTTTATAGAGATTAGCCACAATGTCGTCTGGACCTAAAACACTTACAAAAAGCATTGACTCTGACTGTAAACAATGACTGGCACACATCTGTGGAAATCTTGGCCCGGTTATCTGTTATCCATTGAGAAGATATCCTCTTTCTACACTGGAAGCCCAGATATATTGGCTGTTGGATTCCAAGATTGACCAGCTGCTGGCTCTAGCTTTATATTCAGTGTATGGGTATGAGAGTGATATCAATCTTTCGTCAAACTCTCTGCAAGGAAGCAACTAAGCGCATTTCCCCAAATTTTGAACTATTCCTTTAAAGTTGCATCAAGCTAGTACATTTCTGCCGGACAGAAATTTTGCAGAAAAACATAATTTTAAATAAAATTTTCTTTTAAAATTCCTTTTTTTTTTCTTCTTTTTTGTGGCAGTAGTTTCTGAGATGGTGAAGGAAATCTCTTTTTAGTGGCAGCACCAAGTTCAATAAATCACAGTGTTACACCCTGTAACTATTTACCTGTAACATGTAGACTAATATCTTGTCCTCTTCACGTGGACCTACATTACTACTGTTTGTTATTGCCCACAGACCCTGGGCCATCTTTAACAGCTCCAAAAACCTATACTTAACTTTATAACCTTGATACTGGTTATCATTGTAACATGGTGATGGCATGTTTCAGATGTTTACTACAGAAGATGACACATTACTTCCATTCTGTTACTCCAAGAGCCCAGCTCTCGGTATGCACTATATTTAATTGGTGTTGGCAGGAAATCTTACACAGCACTATTGCGCTCAAATCCGCCAAATAAGTCTTTTTGGATTTCTGTTTTGACAGTTTTAGAACTGTATGTTCATAGGAGGTCTAACTGGGATTTTCTTTTTTTTTTAAGATAATTTTTTGGGGGGCTTTTTCTTTTATTAAGTAGTGATAATGGATAGACAGGAAAGGGGGAGAAAGATGGGGGATTCAAACCTGCGCCATTGCAAAGGACTCAGCCCACATGGGGCGCACGTTCTTACTGGGTGAGCTAGAGGTTGCCCCCTAACAGGGATTTATTTGACCCCCCCACATTTGTATGTAGCATCACATTCATCAAATGTGCAAGTCCAGTTTGTGGCAAAGGGAAGGGTTATAAATGAAACACGTTCAAACATATTGGGTTCTTATAAGGTCAGGAGAAAAGAAAAAATATTTTTTAAAAGGCACTCCTAAGTAGGGCTGGGCAATATATCAATATTATATCAATTTTGATATATGAGGCTGGATATCATCTTAAATTTGGGATATATATATATATATATATATATATATATATATATATATATATATATATATATATATATATATATATATATACACACAATATGACAAGTTTTGTCTTTTCCTGGTTTTAAAGGCTGCAGTACAGTAAAGTGATGTCATTTTTTATTATTTGCCTTTAACCACTTAGTCATTATATCCACATTACTGATGATTATCTATCTAAAATTTAATTGTGTGAATATTTTGTGAAAGCAACAGTAGTCAAGCCTACGATATCGTCGCAATATCGATATCGAGGTATTTGATCAAAACTAGCGGGATATTTCATGTTCTCCATATCGCCCAGCTCTGCATCTAAGTATAGATTGTGTGTTGTTCAGCAGTCCAGCAGCAGCACGCGTGTTGGAGGAGCTTCATTGCAGCTGCAGCATGGAGCTGCTTGGCCTGCAGGGATCCCAGCGTTGACTCCTCTGCACAGCCAAAGTGCCCCCCTGGGTCACAGCGGCCCCCACCTCAGCACCTCCAGAGGCTCGGCGGTGTCGGCCCTGCTCAGCCACGGCTCCACACACACCGGAACAGCCCTCCTCATTCCCAAGACGGAGAAACTGTCTCCGGTCCAGCTCTACGGAACCGACAGGAGCAGCCTAACAGGTATGCCCTCAATGCTCCGAAGCACCGAAGTAATAACAACATCTCGCTTTTTCCAAATGCAGTTAGGGATCGCATCTTCTTTTAATTGGTGAATGGTAACATGGCCATTTTCAAGGAAATGTAAAATGCCTTGAATGGGAACAGAGAATGGGAGCGGTACTAACGTTAGATAAAACAAAGCGGTGGAGTAAGCTAGAGAAAGAACAGAGAATGGGAGCAGTACTAACGTTAGATAAAACAAAGCGGTGGAGCGAGCTAGAGAAAGAACAGAGAATGGGAGCGGTACTAAAGCGAGTTCCTCCCTGTGTAGGGAGCACCCGGTCATATCATATAACTCGCTGTGCTCAGACTCCATGTTTTGTTGTTGTTATGGAAACGGCAGCTCTGGCTACTCCGCTTGTCATTGGTCGGCTGTCAAAAATGCGCTTGACGTAGGGCGTTTTTTTTTTTTTTTTCTTCAGAAAAGTTGAACTTTTTTCAACTTCAAAAAGACGCCCTGAGCTGCAGAAAAAAAGTCGGCGGTGGCGTTTAAAAAAGCGCACGCGACTTAAAACCCCCCAAAAAACAGGATTATAATGTAAAACAGATGCTGGCAGCAACAACAAAAAGACGCCAAGTGTGAACTTAGCCATACCTGTTTTTGTATCCGAATTACGTAACGGCATTCCATGTATTCCATTACTCCCCTAACCTGATTGTAGGGGAATCTAGCAAAAAGGTTGATCAAGTAAAGCTTGTTGTAGAAGTCTAAACAAAAATCAGAGTATGCCAGCATCCACAGCCATAGCATACTGTATCATTTTTATTTACATGCAGAGAGTTTGCCTTGCATATATACAACTGATTTGCACATGAGAACTAGGGCTGTGCAATGAATGCAAATTTTAATCGTGGTTACGATTTTGGCTCCTAAAGATCACAAAATAATTATTTTGCGCATTACTTTTTGCAAGTGAACTCTTATTTTGTCCTCAAAAGTTTTTCTCAAAAGAAATTTCGCAGTTTAAGATGATTTACTGTTGACTTGTTGTCACTGTTCTACCGTTTTTTTTTTTTTTTTTTTTATTCAATAATTGCAACATCTTTCAATCAAGTCAATTATTAATCGTGTTTAATAATCATTTCAGTACTGACCAAAATAATCGTGATTATGATTTTTTTTCCATTATTGAGCAGCCCTAATGAGAACATGTGTGCATGTAGAGGTCATGTAATTTCCCTACAAAAATAATGAATAGATATTATGTTATCTGTGTTTCTTTTAGTGAATTTCCCAAGACATCCAGGCCAAACATCACCACCAAACCCTTTAGATAAAACCTCCAACCCCGAGTCCCCTCACTCATGCTTCTCAGTACAGGGAAAGATAGAATCAAGTAAGGTAGGACACACACCGTCTCATTTCATCTACATATATATATATATATATATCATACAGCACAGGATGGGATTAAGTAGTTTGTTATGAATAAGATTATCATCTTGTTAAGTGCTAAATAAGTCACAAGTGAATAATACCAGAAACTGTTGACGGAGAAAGTTAATCTGGGTGTGGAGTTTGATGGGTCTATTTCGTCATATGTTGTCTGCAGCAAACGGAGACCAGGAGGATAACGCACATCTCAGCTGAGCAGAAGAGGCGCTTCAACATCAAACTGGGTTTTGACACGTTACATAACCTCGTGACTACACTCAGCTCTCAGCCAAGCATAAAGGTACTGTGAGAAAACGTGCAGCTGCATTAGAGCTAGATGTGCTGAAAGGAGCAGCATCACCAAAGAGCGGTTGAGTTGATGCACAGTTTAACTGGAAGACTATATGAGATGTAAATGCAGCTAGGAAACCGGCCACAGTAATTTTGAATTAGGGCTGCACAATATATATATTTTTTTTTAATCGTCATTGCAATATCAACTGGCGCAATACACATACCACGAAAGGCTGCAACATATTGTGAAAAACACTCAGGTTTTTTTATCAGAAGAAAACTTTTTGTCATTCTTTTTTTAGTGGTGCCTTTTGTATTCAATTCAATGTTAAAATAATGTTGGAAATGATTTCCTTTTGTTAAATTCAACAAGCAATGTTGTATTTTAGCAAAATGGTCAAAGCAGCAGAAAATGCAGAACTGGGTACACTTTAATATTTGTTTATTTATCGCAAGTAATATCTTTAACGCGGCATTCAACAATGTTATTGCAAATCGCATATTTTTCTCAAAATGTGCAGCCCTACTTTGAATATTTGTGACTAACTGAGGTGTATTGCTGACGTGCGTTAACCCCTCTGTCTGCTGGCACAGATCAGCAAAGCCACCACGCTGCAGAAGACTGCCGAGTACATCGGTAAGATGCAGCAGGAGAGAGCTCAGCTGCACGACGAGGCTCAGAGACTCCGAGAGGAGATCCAGCTCCTCAACTCTGCCATCAAGTGAGACTTTTAGCCACACTGGACTTCTTAATATAGGAGTGTGACTGTGTGCAGGCATGTGAGGGTATGCATAACCATTAGGATTGGATGCATGTTTTCATTTAAAGCTTTAGTGCGTAACTTTTAATAAGAAATTCAATTATTGTAATTAAGAACTTGTAATAGTCACGCACTAAAGCTTTAATGGCCAGTTTAAAAAGTAGGAATAATTTCAGCAAGCAAAAATGGTTTCATGTACATGTTTTTAACCTTTATTTCACTCTTTAACTTTACATTTAACTTTAAATCTCTTTTTCAAGAGTGTCCTGGCCAAGACAGGCAGCAGCACCATTTTTACTTAGACAATATTTGTGGATGGATGGATGGATGGATGGATGGATGGATGGATGGATGGATGGATGGATGGATGGATGGATGGATGGATGGATGGATGGATGGATGGATGGATGGATGGATGGATGGATGGATGGATGGATGGATGGATGGATGGATGGATGGATGGATGGATGGATGGATGGATGGATGGATGGATGGATGGATCACTTTAAGTGCAGTGAAACCAGCTCCTGAAGATGAGGGAGCAGCATACTTTAACACTCTTTCTCTTAGTTTAGTCTAGATATTAGGGACAGTTGGAAGGAAAAAGTCTTGGGAGCGTAGACAATAACTATTGATTATGAACCTAACCTTTAATATCCCATATTGGTCATTCCCTGCTGATATGAAGATGCACTGCACTGCTTTGTTGACTCAGTGTGTCTCTTGATGCAGTGCGTGCCAGCAGCAGCTTCCAGCCACTGGTGTGCCTATCACACGGCAGCGCTTTGACCACATGAGGCAGAAGTTCCGAGAGTACGTCCAGGCACAGACGCTGCGAAACTGGAAGTTCTGGATCGTATCCTTATGGATGTAAATCTGCCAGAGGTTCATTAAAAAACATCACTCTGCCACAAACACAAACTCTAAAAAAAACTCTCCATAGGAGTTGTGTCGAGTACTAAATGTAGCCATCTATTCCTGTGTGGGGTTCTTATGTGTCAGTACTTTGGAGTAGTTGCCTGCAGCATCAACTGGCTTCTTCCTTGCTTTGGAGGAATCTCAAATTTTGTTATCTTCCCTAAACCTGAATCCAAATGAACTAATTATGCCAAGCATTTTGCCAGTCTGGAAAGATACTGTTTGGCAGGGAAATGTAGCTTTTACTTTGGTGCAGTACATATGGTAAGTGACTGAAACCTGGTCTATGTGCATATCTAAGTACGTCTCAGTGTAATCAGGCAGAATAAATGGCTGTGTGTTGCATATGCCAGTTGCAGAAAAAGTCATTTTAATCCTTAACTCTTTCCTTATGATCACCCAATCCGTTACTGCTGCCCTTATCTTGCAGGCAAGATACAAAGATTAGATTACCATTTTACCATCTTTGTGTGTTGCACAAAAACACCTTGAGGGTGTTTTCTCTTCATGAATATTAAGGTACCTTCGATGGTCGCTCAAGAGATTGTGCATTTATCGAACTGCTGATATAATGAACTTACATACATAAAGTTCTCCAAGAGAATCTTTTCTCTTCACATAGAGTCGAGATGGCAACATTTAGCATATATTTGACTCTTTTTATTGCCTCTCCATAGACTGTGCTATTCAACATTGATTCAATCGTTGCTGACTTATTTTGTTTTTAGTCGACCACTAGTTTGGTGCTGCTTCTGAAACGATGAGCCACTCACTTACAGTGTTATGATGGAAATAACCATTAAAGAACAAGTCTGGTGGTATTATATTATATATTTTTCTTATTGTTAACAAATCCCATGAAAAGACCAAAAGCCAACAATGAATTGATCCTACTAACAAGTCTGTTTATCCAAAGCCTGACAGATCTTATCTCTCTATGCCTTAGAGCTCCATTGTTGTCCAAAATGATTACAGATGCACCAATGAGCCACACTGTTGCACTGGGTGCCATGATACACCCCGGTCTGCTGTAAATACTCACCAGCCTATCTAATGTCTATTATTCCGCAGGTTAAAATACAGTAGTTCCTAACAAATTCACTATTTACTCCTTTTTGAGTGACATTTGCTTTAGTTTTAGCATTCATTATTCAGAAATCAACATCCATCTAATATATAATATAAGAAAAGAAGATTTTTATAAGATTTGGGAGTCATTATTACTATAGAAAGTGTTGTACTTCTTTTCAGGTCCATGTATAAGTAAATGGATGTTATGTATTTATACCTTATTTCATGTGGAGAATGTGATTGGTGTAGACCCACAGACACTTTCTACTAAAGATGGCTTCTCAGTGTCTAGTACCAAAATGTTGCCATTATGTATGTCTTTGCAAGTTAGACAGTGTGAGAGTCTCTTTGCAACTTTTGACCTTCTTGTCTCTCTCCTATGCACCTGTCTCATGTGACAGATGTGCATAGTATTTTTCAATTCAGAGTCACATTTGCTTAGAAACTACAGCTGCTGTTAGGAAATTACTGAGCCCTTTTAAAGATTAATGTGTTTATGACCTGTTTTTAAAGATGTATGTCTGCAGTAGGAACCGATGGGCTTGGGACTGAGGATATGGGAGTCGCTAAGTTTTTAAAGACAGACTAACGCATCGTTGGAGTGGTTCTTTTTTGGGGATTTGTTGACAACAAGGAAGCTATAGAATAACACCAGCCTATGGACATTATAAAGCACTTTGCTATGGACATCCTTTGAGATACTATGCAACTTACTTATGATATGAATTCACTAACGTTATAAAAAACACCAGTGTGTCACTTTTGAACGACTTCTTTCCTCAACTCTGTGTCAGTTCAGTATCATCATCGAGCCGCTGTTTGAGTCCTATAATGGAATGGTGTCCACTGCCAGTGTGGAGGACCTGTGTCAGTCCACTCTGTCCTGGCTGGACCAACACTGTTCCCTGCCTGCCCTGAGACCCAGTGAGTGCGGAACAACTGCTTCCTCAGTGCAGAACTAGGGCTGCAACTAAAGCTTATTTTCATTGTCGATTATCCTGGGGATTATTTTCTCAGTGGTTTGGTCTAAAAAAAAATGTCAGAAAATGATGAAAAAAAATGTTGATCACTGTTTCCCAAAGCCCAAGATGACATCCTCACATGTCTTGTTTTGTCCACAACTACATTTTTTTTAGTTTTCTTTCGTAGAGTAGTGAAGAAACTACAAAATGTTCACATCTAAAAAGGTGCAGTAGTTAAGATTTATGAATCTAACTTTCTGTCATATTTGCTGAAACTGACCCTATGTTCCAGTAGAACTACATCAAGCTGGTAATTTAAAAAATAATCCAGTTCCTCTGGCACCACCTACAACCTGTGTTGTGCAATTTGCAAAAATCCACCCCTTCCTGTTCAGATGCACCAATCAGGGCCAGGGGGGGTGTCTAACTGCATGTCAATCACTGCTCATGCACACGCATTCATTCTCCCTTGTGGGGGAGGGGCTTAGGAGACGGTTTTGGGCTTTAGCAGAAAGGGGGGAGGGACTGAGAAGATGTTGATGTTCAAATTTCTTGGCTAAGTCCTGGATCTTCACAATCCTACCTACGGCACCTTTAAGAAGCTGGAATCAGAGAACTTTTTATTTTTTTTCTTAAAAAAAAAAAACGATTATCAAAATAGTTTACAATTAATCGATTCATCTTTGCAGATCTATGCAGAACCAATATTTCTACGGCGAATATCCATAGTTTGATAGTATTTCTGTTGCACATTAGCTGTAATCTGTGTTTGTGGTTTCTCTGCGTGTCCCATCAGTGGTTCTGAGTTCACTCCGTCTCCTGAGTACCACCACGGCCATCCTGACAGACCCCAGCCTACTGCCGGAGCAGGCCACCCTCGCTGTCACCCAGGGCCACCCCGCTGCTGTCCTGGACCACTCCTTACAGCCCGCCACTCGGGACAATATACACCCCATGTGACCGCAGAGAACAGACTCATTGGAAAGTGAACTGGAATGCACCATAATGCACAGGAGGAGAGGCTGTGCAATGATTCAAAACAGACTCAACACTCATCTCCGGGACTTTCAATAATGCATAATCACATTCCTATTAAACTCACCAGCTGCAAAAAGAATGTATTCCAGTACACCTAAAACATCATAGGAACTATTTGTGATCTATGCTTAAATTCTGATAAAAGCATAACTTAATTGGATTAAACACTTGTATTATTTTACTTTGGTGAAGCAGTAGTTATATATTATAATATTCTCCATTCCTTTCACATGTCTTTCATCTTTTCGATGCATCATTCACTGTTGCCTTTAATTACTGACATCAACACCTTCCACTGTATTGGGCATCACACATCAGTTCCAGTATTAGACTAACCGAAATTAATAGCTTTAGTTGGCAGGGGTTATTTCAGAGTATTAATTTTAATAGTTCTCAAAGTGGAGTCTGCAGACCTCCAGGGTCCAGACGGTGAAATATGAAAAGAAAATGAAAGATAGTTCAATTATACTATTACCTGTTCTTTAAGTCAGAATAGAAGGAATGTCTGCTTCGAAGAGATTTCAGTCTTTCAATTTTGCAATACTATATCATACCAGAAACCAGGAAAAAGGATAACTAAACCCTGAGTTATACAAAAAGCCTATACTATAATTTAAAAAAATAATTTGTCATCACAACCACACAAGGGGCGCAATAAACACGCACAGCACGCATTTTGGAAGACCATTCCTGAATGCACTGATACAGGTCTTTTCACAGCAGACATCTTTGTCAGCAGGTGTTTCTAATAACATTAACGATGGCTCTGTTCTATTCAGTTGTCCCAGTGAGCGATGGCATCGTGGCAGTGAGCCAGCATGCACATTAAGGAGCTAGATGGAACTCAGTCATCACTAACTTAATTATTTACACCTGTGCTTTTCCTACTGCGACATGTCAAAATGGCTTCCGAGAAAGAAGCCTGTTTGGGAATAAGTCTTCATAAGTGATGATATAGAAAGTGAACTGCCCCACTGTGGTCGCCGTTTAGGACTTAAGTTGCACACAGGGAAAAAAAAAAAAAAAAATGGGGAATCAACACGCTAGGTGACGCTATCCCAGTGCACTTGACGCCATTTCGTCGTTGGCTGCAGATGCTCCTCCGCGCCGCCAGGGGGCGCCGTGCTGCGGGCGGGCCCGAGGAGGCGCATTGTGGGCTTTTTGTTCCCAGCTCTCCTCGGTGCGCTGTCCACTTCAGCACCACAAGCCGAGCAGAGGCAGCGGGGCTACAGCTAAACGCTGAAGAAGAGGGACGGAAGACACGGCTCAACATCAGCACCGACCCAGGTCCCAAAATACTGAAAATACTGCAACGTATCCGCCACAAACGCCGAGACCAACGAGGCAAAAGGCTGCAGGAAAAGGTAAGAGTTTTTCCGAAGAAGCTTAAATAGGATCAAGTTGGTGGATGCAGGGATAACAACGGGCATCACTGAAGAAGAACAAGCTCCCCTTCCCTTCCACGTTGATAAATAAATACTGTATGAGAGGCGGTGTTTACGTTCGCCTCTTGTTCTGTCTGTGGTGTCTCATATTGTCGCCCTATGGCCAGTTCAGTAGAGCGAACTGGGCATACTAAAGTGATGATAAAGGGCTGGACGGAGACCGTGTTTTTTGGCTGGGCAGCCGCTCCTCGCTTTGCAGATGGTGGTGTTTTTGTAACTCGTCGATTTCCGCTGCTACACTGTGACCAGCTGCTGTGTCTTTATTCCCCCCCCACCCCCTCTGTCCTGGCTGCGGGACATTTATCAGCACCGTCACTGTTCTCATATTGTTCCCACATTTCTTTTTTTGCGAATTGAGGGGCGTATTGTGTCGGGAAAACCGCCTCCACTTGCGAGAATAAGCTACCCAGCGTTTTATTTTGTATATACGCACACAGCAGTAGCCTACGTTCTATTTAATACACCCAGCCTGGTCTTAAATATGTTGATGTTAGCTATTTGAAATAGGATTCTCTCAGAGAAGCAGAATATTTTGGGGAAAGTTTGTTCACAAAGATGCTTGATTATTATGAGCTGGGTAGTTTAGTGATTTTTGCATTGAACACTTTATGAGTGACTGATGATAGTTTGAATTGATGAAGACTGAAGAGTTATTAGCCTAGGTCATGTGCTGTTGTGTCAATCTAGTGGAAGGGTTAATTTACCCTTTTTTATATTTATTTGAACTGTAAAATACTATACTGACTCACGCACATTCTTTTGGTGATGTTCTCTTGATACTGTAAATGAGGCAGCTGAGAGGTGTCATTTTATTCCCTGTGTGTGAGCCCTGTCATCCAGCGCTGGCAGGCTTAATTGTCAGGTCTGTCCACTGGGGGAATTATGTCTCTGACAGCTTCTATTTCATTTGAAATCTTTGATCTGTGCATTCAGAATGCGTCTAATTTAACTCCTTTTGCTGTGGTGGCTTTTGCGGTCTCTCTAGGCTATGCAAAGACATCCCGACATATATAATATACCAAACATCAAAACAAATATAATATAATGTTCTATTATAGAAGTAGTGACACAGTAGAAAATGATTCTTTTTATTTATTTTCAATAGAGAGGACAGCTCTAACCTGTCTCCTAATACATTGAATAATATTTTGTGATACAAAATATTGATACTAGAGCTGAAACGGTTAGTGCATTATTCCATTAGTGGATTTGCAGGAAATCAATCAGCAGCTATTTCGATAATCAATTCATCGATTGAATCATTTTTCAAAGCAAAAATGCCAACAAGATGTTTCCAGCTTTATGCTTTGAGGATTTGCTGCTTTTTTTATGTCATTGTAAACTGACTATCTTTGGATTTCAGACTGTTGGTCATCAAAACAAACAATAGGAATATGTCACATTGGGTTCTGGGAAGTTGTGAAGGAGAATTCTTTTTATATTTTTCATAAACTGAAAAATTTACTAATTGAGAATAACTCAATAATGAAAATAATGATTAGTCGCAGCCCTAACTGATAAGGCTGCTGCAAATTCCATTAGGACTCACAGCCTACCGTGCTGACATTGCAAACAACTGTTTGTCTCGGTCCTCATGAACATCCCACAAATCAGTAATCGGTGCTCACTTTGTGACATGCTGCTCCGGTAAAAAGGAAAGGTCAGCAGGAGCTGTGTGCGTGGCAGGACAGTGACAGCGCTGACCAAATACTCAGCTCCATGGGACTAGAGCGCCGCTGAGCTGCTCTGGCCAGACTAAAAAATAAATAAAAAATACTGAGTGCATCTCGGAAAAGCACATCTTCCATTTTGTCAGAGTGCTGCTGTTGGCGAGATAGGCCCAGGTGAGGTGAGAGGCTGATAGAGGGATTAGCTTGTTGTAGGATGTGGCTGCTCATAGAGGTGCGGGAGAAATGTCAGTCGCTCCATCTTCCTCTGCAGTCTGTCTCTCGGCTTCTTTCTCCACAAAGAATACTTATTTTATTTTGATAAATAATCATCAGTAATGTGGATAAAATGACTAAGTGGGTAAAGGCTAATAATAGAACAGTTACAAGGTACATTACTTTACTGTAATGCAGCCTTTAAAACAAGGAAAAGACAACAATTATGTCATATCACGATATGACGATATCCAAAATCGAAGACGATATCTAGTCTCATATCACGATATCGATATATTGCCCAGCTCTACATTACACATTACGGCACAAATCTTTCAATTTATTCTTCAGCTCCTACGATGTGAGTCCCGTTTCCGTGCGAGTTTTTCCTGCGTGTCTCTACGACGTGTATCGCCACAAGCCAAGCCAATCGCAAACATTTTTAGGTCTTGGTAGAAGCACGCTGCGTGCTAATTGGCTCACTGACGCTGATGAGATTTACTCCTTATGTACTGAAATTGGGTATGGAGTGACCAGGCATTTTTCGATACTTTTAGAGGCAAGTCAGTCGGTGCCTAAAAAGTATTGAATTGGTTACCCAGCCCTAGTCAGCGCATGCCTCCCTGCATTCTCCTCTCCTCTCATCCCCCTGGCAGACACACACACACACACACACACACACACACACTGCTCCTCCTCCTCCTGTCCTACTTCCTTCTTCTTCAGCTCTCCTGAAGGGCGAAGCTGCTGTTGGTGAAACCTCGAGGGGGGGAGGACAGTTGAACGGGTGGCAGAGGAAGGATGGAGACGTAGTTTTATTTTTTTTTATTTATTTATTTTAAGTGTTTCTGTTCAAGTACTAATAGCCAGACATTGTCTCTGTGTGTGTGTGTGTGTGTGTGTGTGTGTGTGTGTGTGTGTGTGTGTGTGTGTGTGTGTGTGTGTGTGTGTGTGTGTGTGTGTGTGTGTGTGTGTGTGTGTGTGTGTGTGTTAAACAAACATACAGATTGCTGCAATGTGAGAGCACAGCAGGGATGTCTCTGCGTATTCAAAGAAAGTCATGCCAAATAGACTGTGATTTTGCAATAAAATCAGCCTGAAACTGCACTTGAGTTGGCGGGATGAGGACTGTCGCGTAGCCGGGCTTTATGGCATCACTGCAGGTGGTGATTCCTTTTATGTTTTATTTAAAAGGCTTGTCAGTGTGTGTTCCTGTCTCAAATCAAAGGGCACCGAGGGAGTATGTCTAGCTAAAGAGCTAAGTTTTACTGCTGTTTTCTGTGGGTGGAGTGGATGTGAAGCGTCCTTTCAAGGATGTTGTGTTTTTGAAGCAAACTTCTCACAGTGATCGGAGTACCAGCACCAGTGGGAAGTCAGACCCTCTCGGCATCTATTACAAATACATTTGAAGCATTTCATACTAAAAAAAGTAGTTTTTATTTCCTTCAGTTGTCCCTGCACCGCCTGTAAAACCTTAAAATTCTTTTTTTTTTTTTTTTTACCCATCACACTGCATTTTATATCTACGGAGCCCCTAAGGGGACATGAACAAACAAAAAAAAAAAAAGTTTAGTTTCATGGGCTCACATGAAACTTTCAAGTTCGCACGTGAAACCTTTTCATGTGCGCACATGAAAGTTTCACGTGAGCACATGAAAGTTTCGTGTGAGCACGCAAAACTAGTGTGGGCCCATGAAAGCCGTAAAGCCTGAGACGATAGTGAATGACCACAGTAAAGTTCAATAGTTGCACTAGGCTATATTTTAATCTAGGTCTTCATTGTAAGGACATTGTTGCTTTGCTTGCAAGTCGTCACCATTAGGCTATATTGTTTTGATACGACATTTAAAATGTATTTAATCTGTTCCGGCGCAAAAGGGACAGAGATTTGGATCAGGCAGTTACTTTCATTTATGAACAGTTAACATCTGGCCAACTCACGGATATAGGTGGATTTAGGGCCTACACAAAATGCAAGGAGAATGGATTAAACAAAGGAAAGAGAATGTTCGATTAACACGAGAACTGAACGGGATAATTCTAAAACGCTTAACGTGAAAAAGGTTTAATGTACCTAAACAACAATCAATGATCCCCAAATTTCTCTCTTATATTGCTCCTCATAACCACTGAAAACTGTCAAAAAATCTAACCCAAAGTCATATTATTGTGGACATTATCTCACGTTAAGCGTTTCTGCTTCACATTTTCAGCAGGGCAGAGCGGCTGTGGGTTGACTCCCAACGGTTCTCATGGGCTGTTTAAGTCCTATAACGTGAAAAAGCTCAACGTGGCTTAATGTACCTAAACAACGATCAATGATCAATCTCCTATTGCTCCTCAAAACCACTTTAAGCTGTTAAAAAATCAAACCCAAAGTCCAATTATTATGGACGTTATCTGATATTGAGCGTTGAGGCTATAGGAAAAAGCTTAAACATTAATGTGGTTTAATGTACCGGTATCAGTGATCACCAAATCTCTGGTTAGATTTTTTTTTTTACAGTTTTCAGTGGTTACGATAGGAGCAATATGAGAGAGAAATTTGGTAATCATTGATCGTTGTTTAGGTAGAATTAAACCAAGTTAAGCTTTTATCGTTTTTGTCCCTGTTGAACTCAGAATGAGGAGATGGCTCCGTCGCCGAAACTACTTTAAAAGGCCTAATTATCTTTGGCACTTAGACTCTTTTGACAAATTGAAACCTTTCTGGCATCTATATAAACTCATCTTTAGCCGCATGCATCCTTTCTAACTGTAGTTCTTTGCTGCAGTGCTGCTGACTGTGGCACGGCACTGTTCATAACAGCGAAAAATGGGTTTCAAAGCGGCGCACATGAAAACAAACCTAAGGTTTAGTTTCATGTGCTCACGCGAAACTTTCATGTGCTCACGTGAAACTTTCATGTGTGCACATGAAAGTTTCACGTGAGCACATGAAAATAAACTTTTTTTTTTTTTGCTCATGTCCCCTTAGGTGCTCCGTATATAGCATTGTGTAGCATGTTTTTCCTCATTATTTAGTCACAGTGTTTATGTTTGACGGGTACGATAATGACGAGCTCTAAACGATGCATTAACAAAGTAAATAAGTGTGTGTTATTAAATTTGAGTCCTGCTATTATCCCTCTAAAACAAGGTCAACCAATCCCAGTGTACAGAATTCTGATAAAATGCTATAGACAGGCTATTACAACAAGGCTGCATTAAGGAAACCATGTCGACATGACTTCATTCATTCCAATCACTTTGGTAAACTAGATTCACACTTTAAAGACAGTTTTTACAAGTCTGTAATTTTTTTTTTTTTTTTTTTTTTTTTTTTTTTTAACTTACTATAGGTTAAAGGACAGGTCAACAACTTTTCAAGTCTGCCTTTAAACAATAGTCCGGTGCCCGTATGAACAGTGAAACCGGTTTTGCTTGCTGTCATCATCCCTCCTGTTTATACTGGCCATTTAAAGATCCCTTCATCATGGGGACAAAACCCACAGATCTGTGTAAAAATGAATTCCAAAATGTATGCTGAGTAGGGTTGGGTATCATTTGGATTGTTACGGTTCCGATGCCGAACTGGTGTTGTCATAAGATATCATATTATGTTTATTAGCGATCACGTGCAGTGAATGGTTAATAGGATTTTACGTCCGTTTTGGTGAGCCCAGAGGGAAAATATGGCATTTTAAAAGTAGCCTGCATTTACTGTAGCTAGCTAACGGTAGACTACAGAGAAAGTGTGATATTTTTACGTCCTTTTAGGAGCGACAGAGGGAAAATACTTCAGTCGACACATTAAGTGGAACCGAAATGAGGAACCAAAATTTGCGTTCTAATCCGGTCTGATTCCATAGTGGAACCGGGTTTCAGTACCCAACCCTAACGCTGAGTACCACAAGTGTGTTTTGTTTTTGTTTTTTTACAAAAAGAGGGAACATTGAGACCAAAACAAGACCGTAACTTTGGAAGATACCCGCTTAAATTTGAACTCCGACTGCTAACTGCCTCGTATTACTGTAGCTTCAGATAGTACCAGCCAGTACTGGAGATGTCCTGAAGCTGTAAAGTGCAACCATGTTGTACTTGAAGAAGTGCTATAAGACCCTGGTCTGATATGGATCGATAGCCAGCCCACTCTGCACTGGTTGCTGGTTGTCCTTGAGAGGCTGTTACGAGCTATGTGCTGTTTGTTGTGGGGTGTTGCAGCCGTCATCGGAGCCCGCAGCAGCCCGCTCACAGGCAGGCTGCCGCACTTAGGTTACCTGAGATGAATTCCCCCACGTAAGAAAATCCCCCCCCCACCCCCCACCCCACCGGCTTCACAGCGGGGGCCTGTGTAACAGCGCTCAGGCTGACAAAATAGCACGCCACTCTTCCAATATAAAAGCGCATCCATTTTTAATCCTCCTCCTTTGAGAGAACACAAACAGACAAATCTCTCTCTCTCTCTCTCTCTCTCTCTCTCTCTCTCTCTCTCTCTCTCTCTCTCTCTGACTCTTTCTGGAGTTTGCTTTTGATGTTTCATCCTATTTCTCAAACAGCACATGTGTCATCATGTGTGGGTTTTATTTTTGTCCATTTCCAATGCTCGGTGATGCTATACTCCACTCACTGTGGGAGATTGTGCAATTTTTTTTCATTCCATTCTGTTTCCCTGTGGCTCACAGGAATTACAATGTGTCCATGGATTCAGTGATTTAGCTGTAGGCTACAACTTAAGCCCCCTGTATCTGTTTATGTTTTCGTTGTGTTGGCACCGTCAGCAATTAGCATCTCCTGTAATGTACCTATAAATATACTGACAGTTTATCCCTGGGTAGCTGTAATACTGAAGAAAACATAACTCTTTGAACTCTGCAATAGATCAGCCAGTGCCTTCATTGGTATTTCTGCTCATTGTGATGTAATTACTTGGAGTATCTTCAAATGCTTCATATCCCCTAAATCAGTACAACCTAAGCTAAAAGGTCATAAGTCAATAAACCATAATTAATAAAAGTATTTAAATTGTGTCATGAAAAATACCAAAACCAGTGTTTTCTTTAAAGGAACACGCCAACTTATTGGGACTTTAGCTTTTTCACCGTAACCCCCAGAGTAAGACAAGTCGATACATACCCTTCTCATCTCAGTGCGTGCTGTAACGCTGTCTGACAGTTCCAGCATTAGCTTAGCCTAGCACAGATCCTGCAGGTAACTGGTTCCAACTAGCCTACTGCTCCCAATTGTGACAAAAGTGACAAAATAACGCCAACATGTTCCTATTTACATGTTGGGATTTGTAGAGTCACAGCTTGTACAAAAAACAACGTAACATGAGACACAGCCATTTTCTAACAGTAAACAAACCGGGAACTATATTCTCAGATAGGCTTGCTGCGAGCATATCACTCCGCCCAAGTACTATATTCTTCCGCCTGAGAATATAGTTCCCGGTTTGTTTACAGTTAGAAGACGGCTGTGTCTCATGTTACGTTGTTTTTTGTACGCGATGTGACTCTACAAATCACAACATGTAAATAGGAACATGTTGGCGTTATTTTGTCACTTATTCGGAGCAGTAGGATTACTGGAACCATTCACCTGCATGTTCTTTGATGGGCTGATGCCGCTGGAGCCGTCAGACAGCATTACAGCACGCACGGAGATGAGAAGGGTATGTATCAACTTATCTAACTCTGGGGGTTACGGTGAATAAGCTAAATTCCCAATAAGTCGGCATGTTCCTTTAAAGGTCCCATGGCATGAAAATGTCACTTTATGGAGTTTTTTTAACATTAATATGCGTTCCCTCAGCCTGCCTATGGTCCCCCAGTGGCTAGAAATGGTGATAGGTGTAAACCGAGCCCTGGGTATCCTGCTCTGCCCAGAGAATTTGGCCCACCCATGAGAGAGAGACATCATGGCTTTCAAATGAGCAAAGTGGCAGTTGGTCAAGGCCACACCCCCACCCTCCACCTTGCCCCCCCTCTCTCCCCCTCAATAGCTACAGACACAGAAATGGCACATACTAAGGAAAGCTCATTGTGGGACTGGCTCTAGTGGCTGTAATTCTGCACCGAGGCTGAATTTCGGGAAAGAGACTTCAGATACAGTATTAGGGGACCACTAAGGTCTATATAAGAGACTTCAGATACAGTATTAGGGGACCACTAAGGCCTATATAAAAGCATCCAAAAAGCTGCATGTCATCGAACCTTTAATGTTAACTGAATAAACACCAAACCTATTGACCCAAAAGATTTCTAAATGTAGAAACATGAACAGAATATTTCTTAACACCACATAGGTTATTTTAACTATTTTAACTAATCATTTTTGAGGTTTTGAGAGCGTTTTTGATAGATTCACCTGCAATAGAATGGTGTAACGTGATAGCGTCATCACCAGCGTACAACGTACGCCTTCACTTTCTGCTGCAAAAAGATTGGATGCTCTACCTGTTCTGGTTTTTATTTTTAGATCGATGTAAACAGGATCTTGCAAACTGCAATCTCCCGCGGCCGCCAGCGGGAGGTCCGATCTCTAAAGGTTAAATAGCCTACGTGATGATTCTGAGGCAGATCGTGGCGCTATAAGGAGCGTCTTTGTTTCTATGATTTTTAAGGCGATTTGAGGATGATTATATGCAATGGAGATGAACTTACTCCCAGTTGTGTTTGCATGGGCATGCACCTGTCCTTTTCCGTTCCCACGGTATATTTGCCTCACATTTCTCCTTCAGTGTCTCACTGTTTTAAAACCCCTCCTATAGGGCATAAGTCATCTTGATAACCAAATTTAGATCGTGAATCTCCTGAATGGGGATACAGATGCCAAGATTAGCTTCCTCCCACGTCCCTTTTGAAATCACACTCGGCATTCTAAGGTGTTTTTCTTCACGTAGTTTGGATTTAAATCCTGTGGGTCTGTAATGTAACTTTAAGTTTGAGTTCAGCCCCCAGTGTAGAAAGCATTTAAGCAACTTGGAAGATAAAAAAAACCCGCCTGCTTCATCCCCTGATCAAAGGGAGCTTAGCCCCAGATTCATCCTCATCAAGAAGCAGAAAGACATTAGATAAAATTAACATCAAGAACTGAAAACTGAATAATTCAACCCACTTTTTTTTTGGTTTTGTGGGGTTGGAGGCTGTTTCTAATGAACTTTGTCCCTTGCACACTGGTAATAGTTAGAAAAGGGAATGTTTTATTCAGTAGGTTCCTCAGATCTGTTATTACTCAATTAAATATTAGCCACATTAAGACCAGTGCTATCTTTTCTACCCGACATTTGTTTTCAATTACGTGTGTGTGTGTGTGTGTGTGTGTGTGTGTGTGTGTGTGTGTGTGTGTGTGTGTGTGTGTGTGTGTGTGTGTGTGTGTGTGTGTGTGTGTGTGTGTGTGTGTGTGTGTGTGTGTGTGTGTGTGTGTGTGTGTGTGTGTGTGTTGAAACGGGCACATGAAACCGAGTTATTGAAGTCAAGACAGTCATGAGAAACGGCCGCCCTCTGTTCGAGTCGTGCCCGTTTGAAGCTGTCACCCAGTTACTGCTCAAAGGGCACTGTTTGACTGCTTGTTAGCCGTGTGTGTGTGTGTGTGTGTGTGTGTGTGTGTGTGTGTGTGTGTGTCCGTCCCTTGGGATCCTCTTCCTCTATCCCACCGACTTCAGAGCTGCTTTGAAGTTCTTCCTCAGAGGAGAGGTGAAGGGGATGGAAGAGAGAGAGAGAAAGAGGAGGGAGGAGACACTGAGACAAAGAGGGGGAGGTAGGAAGAACAGTGAAAACACTTTTATCCCTGTACTCACTCTGTTCATCCCTGAGCTTCCCCCCCTCATAATCTCAGGAGAATGCAGAGAAAGATCGCCCGATGGGAGAACGCTGTGTTAGGAACTTACAGCATATTAGGGTGGTCATGTAGCTGCTCTCGATCAACTCATGAATAATGGAGGGGATCAGTGTCTAGTTCCATCAGGTGATCCCGGTGTACTTTTCAGGAGTGAGGTGTGTGTGTGTGTGTGTGTGTGTGTGTGTGCGCCTGTGTGTGTGTGTGTGTGTGTGTGTGTCGGTGTGAGGGTGAGAAGAATGGAGAGAGGCGCAGTGAGAGCAGCTGCTGCGGCCAACACACCCTCAACACACAACCATCTGCCGTGCTGACTCCAGAGAACTAACACACACACACACACACACACACACACACACACACACACACATCCTCTATTTAACTCTATCTGCAGTTTTAATGCTCAAATACAATATAGAGAGACAAATGTTTCGTTCATATTTTCAGTGACATTAGGCATGTGTAAAAAAAGAGAGACAAAAACTTTTGAGCTACTTTGCAACAGCAAATATATGGGCTCCACAGAGCATTGCTACCCAATTTTGCAACTTTGTGGAACAAAAACAAATGCAAGCTAATTAACCTCCAATGTGTGAAAACGTTAGAAATTAATAGCTATTTTTTGATTAGGAAAATGTCCTCATCCAAAATCCACAAAAGACATGACATCCAAATTAGCACCCTAAAGCTCAATTTGAGCTCTTCAGCTCCGCCGCGAGATATTTACACACACACACACACACACACACACGCAGTGAAGGCAGGTGTTTGCTGTGCAGGAAATGATTTTTGTAACCTCCTGAATCTGATTGCGGCAGTAGATTCTATAGATAAAGCAAAAGAGTGAGTGAGAAGTGATCCTCTCAGCAGCCCATCCACAGCTGCCATAATCCTGAGTGGGTGAGGGGGGGTGGAGAGGATCGGGCAGAGATAAGATGATGACTCAGGGAGAAGCTCTCTCTAAGGAAATGAGACACAGAGCTTCATAAATGGCTTGTTTGGTGAATTACTAACCCCCCTCTCTCTCTCACCCATAAAAAACAGTTTTTACAAGGGTAAACTAATATAATCCCCCACTAGCATCAGCATGCAGTTCATATGGTCTGTGTAAATCATGTTGAATCCTAATAGCGTTTATTTGGATCACGTACAGTCTTTTGAATAAACCACGTTTTAATTGCTCTGGATAAACAGTATTGTCAGTGGGTGCGTGTCATGAGTGACAATGGTTTCAGCGTGAGCTGCACCGCGTGGCACAATTCCATTTATTTACCCCAGGGGATTGGGGGGGGGGAAGCAGAGGAATAAAAACAGGAAAAGGTAATGCTGCGAGCAAATGCTGTGCTGAAAAGATGAATGCAGGCTCTGACCTTTCCCATCTTTTCTTTGCCGAGCATTCTGGGAATTCATATCAGCCTCGCCTGCTGCAGTCGTCGCTTCCCCCTGTTTGGAGCGGGCCAGACCTAAAATAAGACTTTGTTCCCTTTAACCGTAGCTCAGAGCCAGCGTACTGCTGGATGCGTGTAGCAGATTGACCTCTGTGTAGAATCTATACCTGTGCTTGGTTTTGAGTTCCCCAGTTATATCCCTCTTTGTGTGTTATTGTCAGTGTGTGTTCAAGTCATACAGCTGTTGCGGGGGAGGGGTGAATCAATCATGCTCTCCTTTTTATTATTATGTAAAATTCTGTGTATGTGTGTGCACGTGGTGATTGACGGATGTCTCTCTCTCTCTCTCTCTCAGTGTACGTGCATGCCTGTGTTTGTGACTGATTGAATGATCATCCATCTGAAACCTCCGTAGTTAGATAATTAGCATTATGACCAAATTGGTCCTAGTAAATAATAAATAACCTGTTTAAAGAGAGGCCAGCATATGTATTATTCATAGCTGTTTCTCCAGCAGTTTAAGTTTGACTCTACCCTTCTCTCATAACTTGGATTACTGGCCACTTAACACCAAACACTGTCTGTAGCAGTTTGATACAGGCCTCAGCTTTAACACTTTCGCTGAGCTTTTGATAAATTGGTATTGTGACGGTACAGTTACTAGAAAAAGAAAAGAACAAAAATAAAATGAGCCAGTGTTGCCGTGGTATATTGTTCAGAGCTGTAGTGTTTAACGAGTTTTTTAACACGTTTTATTGGGTTATTTTTCCAAAAGCACTAGTAAGGTTTTTTTTAAATAACGAGGCATCCCACTGTGTGCGCATATTAATATAGTACACCAACTGATTTTACTACCAACATTCTTACAAACACAAATTGGCCCAGGCACCAGCTAAATTGGGCAAAATAAATCACATGTCACAATAGATACAGACCAATAGAAAGCAGGACAAACGTATCTAGAGAACATCCCTTGTTTGTGACATCTCATCCATAACATGTATCAGTAAAGGCAGACACTGATGGAGCCTAACATGGCTGTACCCCTCAAACAGCCTGTGTATGTATCTATGGTAATTGCCTTCTTCCGAGAGAGACTTTACAGGTATATGGGCACGGATAGTGGATAGTGAATTATTTAGAAGCTCTATCAGGCATTGTCTGCCAAACGCAGCCCCAGACTGTGAATTCAAACCTGGTATTGGATTGCAAGGAGGAAGAGATATAAGGTGGCAACAGACCCTCTGACCCTCTCAGTGGAAAATCCACAACGAACTAGTCTCGCATTGCCAGACCTATATCTACAGCAATACGGTCTGGCTAGTCCACATAGCATTCCTGGATGGAAGAAAAACGTGCTCTGGTTTATTGGCATTTCTTTAAACCAATCACAATCGTCTTGGGTGGCGCTAAGCGCAACGGTGCCTCTGCAAAATAGCCTCGGGAAGGAACTTGTTTCGGTGGAACATGTGTACCTATTGAGGCGAGCTCTGGAATTAAAATGACTGTCCAGTGTGTGATGAGAATTTTACTTAAAAATGGAAATTCACACTGTTGCAGCAGCAAGGGATACGAGGAAAAGTACACACAATAATAAATATAATTAAAGAGAATTAATATTAAAATAGTAAAATGATGATGGTGTCAGATGTGATATAATGATGTCAGATGTGTTGTGGGTATTCTGCAGACGTGTTAAAGCGTCTGTTCTCCTTAAGGACATTTCGCACGACAAAGTAACCCATTACTGCAGTCAATAGAGGAAATCCTGTTAACATCTCACACCATAACCTCCTTTTTATGTCTCCAAACCTCTGTCACCACTTTGATCAAGCAACCACAAGCAATTACTCCGACTAATTGTATCCAATTTATAGAATGAAAGCACTGGCAGCATTGGAGGCCTGTTTAAAAGGACCTCTGAAAGGAAAATGACTGACACCATCGACAAGATTCTGACCAGATTACCTTCCACTACATTTTAGCAGTGCTAGTATTGTGTTTTATAAAGAAATCTTTGGCAGTGAATACCATAGGTGGAAAGTACTGTACTTAAGTACTATTTTTAAGGGGGTTGTGCCGCACATAGTATATTTTGGGAAATATTTAAAAGAATTATGAATTCTGAAAGAAAGAAATGTCTTCACTGCCAACTTTTACTCTCAGAAATCAGACGTTGGACCAACTGAAGGAGGCAGTGCAACCGTTTATATAGGCTACACTGTGCCAACAGAGGATCTCCAGCATTTGTACATATTTTATATTACTCATAAGAAATACAGTGTTTCCTCTATGTTGATTTGGAAATGGCGGCCTGCCAGAAATAGGGCAGACACACAATGCACTGTAGTCGCGGTTGCCTTTCAAATGATCCTACCTGTTGGAAAGCCTGTCCACGCCCCCCCGTATGTTGTATGTTAAAGTTAACTTGTATAATATAGTGTAGGAGGTTATTGTGAAGGGAATCTCAGTTTCTGTGCTCTGTAGGCTGTGCATTTAACCACCTCGTGATTTATTCAACGCTCCATGTCTGTAGCCTACTTGTAACACTGGTAACAGCAACAGCTAATATCATTGTGCACTGTAAGTTTACAGCTGCTGCTTTTAGTTCACTTAGTACCTAGACAGGACAGACAGACAGACCTGCCCCCACTGCTAAAAAAAAATCCTAAAGGAAACAATGAAATGTATATAAATGGGGGTATCTGTCATTAAAAAGGAATTAGCCTAATACATACTGTATATGTGTCTATCTATCTATCTATCTATCTATCTATCTATCTATCTATCTATCTATCTATCTATCTATCTATCTATCTATCTATCTATCCCAGAATATACTATGTGACACACTACTTGTTGCCTCACTAATAGTTACTGGTGACTTTACAGGTTAAGATACATGAAAACATATAAGCATGTGAAATACAATGCAAAGTTACAGATTAAACCAGTTGTTCTTAACGTTTTGGGCTCTTACAAAAAAGCAGTCTAGTGTATATCCTTATCAGGTTTCAGATGTCTATAAGTTGTTAGCAGTTCCACCAAAGAGACATTCTCCCTCTAATCTTCTCACTTGAATAACCGTTCCAGGCCCAACCAGGGCAAAGTATTCAATAGTTCACAATAAAAGCCAAAAAAAGAACCGTCCAACAAATTAAAACAGATTTGTGTTGCAGAACTTTGTTTTTTATCTTCTTTCCTCTCCTTATTAATCATCTCATGACCCCTCAGATTGATCTGGTGATCCTTAGGTTGGGAAGCTCTGAACTCATACCTAATAATAAAGTAACTAAAAGTCGCGCCACCTCAACCAACAGTAAAATGCTGCTTATATATTGATGCAATATGTTGACAATTGAATCCCCTGATAAAACAATATTCGTACTGCATATTGACTCAGTATGTTCTGTTTTCTTCTTTAATTATTGCAACTCTGTGACTATTGTTTATTAGAGTTTTCCTGTGATGTCTGGTTATTTTTTGGTACAGAAATATGCAGTGAAGATAGCTGCTTCCTTTTACTTGGGGTCCTTTTCCTTACCACAACACATGGTTTTGCTATTACAACGTTTACAGCTCAACTGGTCTTTGACGCTGTAAAATCCCCCAGAACTTGTATTTAATCTGGGCCGGTGCTGCTCGAGCTGCTGTATCATTACTCTGTTTGTTTCTTTTCACTTTCCCGCGTCCTCATAAATAATTGTGTTGTTTCTTTGGCACAATAGTTTCTGTCATAGTTATCAGCTTTAAAGAAGAAGAAGAGAGAAAAAAAAACAATTGTATTCCACACATTTGCAGACTAAAAACCTATTCTGGAGACATGGCAATATGAAATCATAAAATAAAACAATTAATCAACTATTAATTTAATCAACTACCTGCCCAAAGTATTTATAGTCATCTTTTAGGGAGCTATGTTGGAGGTGCTTCCTGGGGGAATTATAATATTTATAATTCCTTTTTTATTTTCAATTTTATTATTCGAATCCACCAGCAGTTAGTTGATGGATAGTATTGTAATACTGTACTGTAATTTCCAGTCGTGTTTTAAAAGTTATATCGCATTAAATTCATCAAATATATGTGGTAATTGTAGAAATATTAGCGGAGTTGTATGTATAAAATATTCATTTTACATGGTCATCTAAAATAAATCTAAAATCAAGAACTAGTTTAAATTCATCTACCCACCTGCATAACTTGAAAACTACTGGCTTTACAGCGGGCTTATAACTACACTTTGTGAGTTGCTGTTTTCTCCTCTATTATACACAAATGCTCTTACTGTAGCAGCAATCTTTTTTTTTTTTGTACCATGGCACTACCAAAGTTTCCCAACCTTGTTTTAGGAAGTAATCTTTTTCTTCAAACTTCTGCAATCAGTGGAATTTGCACTTCAGTCATAAGTGAAACGATGCCATTTCCAAGGCCTTATGCTAATTAGGCTGATTAAACTAGATGAAATCAGTTGGGGCTGAAGCCACAGCAGCAAACCCTTTCTGTAGTGCTCAAGTAGAACACTGACAAAAAAGTTCAGCTTTATCCACATGCATATGGACATTATACTCCAGAGAATACAACGCAAAAAGAATAGATAATGAGCAAGCCAACTAGAGACAGTAATACGAAGAAACTCCTGTTCAAATAAAGAAGAGACACACACACACACACACACACACACACACACACACACACACACAGTAAAACAGAGCTGTTCTGGGAGCTCAGCGAGGCCAAACACCAGCAGCAATTCACAGAGCAGAATGCCGCTGAATGTTTATGGACCCTGGCTGGCAATTTATTTTTTGGGAGAATGTTTGGCTTCATTGTTCTCCGTGGACCTTTTTAGTTGAAGAACTAGCAATGGGCATGTGGTGAATGCAGAGGTATGCGGTGCAGCGGTGGAAGAAGTATTCAGGTCCTAAGTAAAAGTAGTAATACCACACTGTAAAAATACTCCGTTACAAGTAAAGGTCCTGCATTAAAAATGTTACTAAAGTAAAAGTATGCAAGTATCCTCCGGAAAATTATATTATATTAAACGTTATATTGTTGGGTAGTTAAATTTATAATAAAACATCATATTTTATAAACTACATGTGTTTTGTGTGCAAAAATCTTAATTTGTAAAGTAACTAGTAACTAAAGCTGTCAGATTAATGTAGTGGAGTAGAAATAGAAAGTGGCATGAAAAAAAAGACTAATTTGACAAATTTGTACTTAAGCACAGCACTTGAGTAAATGTACTTTGTTACATACCACCACTGATGAGGTGAGAGGATTTTAGCAGTTGGTAAGTTATGCTGACCGTGATCGCAGGCAAGGGCTTTTCGGCGAGAAGATGGAGATAAAGAGGGACATTGTACTATTGCTGTTGCGTTTTGAGTCGGAACATTTGTCGCTGGCAACACAGCGCCGCTATTTCCCACAGGCACCCACTTATATTAACCAATCTGATAAAAGAGACAAACTGACAGCCTTTCTATCTCTGAGGCTCCCAGCAGCCACAAAAAGAGCTTTTGTTGGCTTACATTTTGAACAAGTGTTATTGTAAAGACTTTCTTAGCAAATGAAAATGGCAGGCTTTATAGCCTTCTTACATCAGCAGTGAAGACTTTGATACTCTGCAGTACTTCTATTGCTGGATAATTATTTTGTTGCAGGGAGAATGTGTGGCTGGTCCCATCCCCTTAGAAGACACAGAGTTCAGTTTTAAATTGAAATTTTTTTTGGGACTAGTGCTAGTTAGGTAGATTGCTCCTGGTTTTATGTCAACAGCAATCCGTCCAACCAGGAGAAAGGGTTTGGTAGCTGAAGGTCGGCTCGTCCAGCATGAAACACTGGAGAGCACGTTTTGTTCCTCTGAAACCTAAAAAAAAAGAAATCCAGCATGTTAATATTCTACTGTGCAAGTCCTCTTTTAGTGGAAGATGGTGTTCTGTGTTTTTCAAGTGACCCTGGCCTCCTCCATAGCTGTGTTACGGGAAAAATGTCTGACCTTTTACACACTAAGCTCAGTGAAGGCAAGTGACCAACGAATGCCACTGCCAAACTGCTCGGCACCCTGGCAGTTGTTTTTGTTCACACAAATTTGTCTGAGAGAGAGAGAGAGTTTTGCTTTATCTTTACATGACGTGTCTTCTTTCTTCTGCACATCTGAATCTTAATCTCATCTGTATTCTATCCTCAGTCCTCCAACCTCATTGATTAACCCCACAGTGTAGAGCAGATCTCTGCTGGGTTTAAAGGAGTCTGCTGTCACAGGAAATTTCATGCCCATTGCCTTTTCCATTAAGGAGAAACAGGAGAATCTACCTACTTAGGGGCATGCAGCTAGCCGTTGAGAACCATGGACCCACCCTATAGATCCTTATAAAGCTCACGTGAGGAATCAGAAAGCGTGCAAGGTCATACAGCTCATTAGAGACCGATAGAAAGCAATGCGAAGTTCTATATTCAACCCATCTTCAACTGGGTGATGAATATACAGTTCAAGGTGTTATAATGCACCCTGGGCGTCTAGCTTTGGCAGCTGTGCAGTTGTTTTAAAGGGTAGGGTTTGTGAGGATGTTAGCCATTTATTCAGTGGCAACAAATATGATTACTAACAGAATGTGGGAGATGGACAGGATTAGAGTGAGTGAGTAAGGACCAAAATGGATCTGTGATTGAGTTACCTTCGAGGTAAGTGTGTTAGAATCTGACACTGAATTTCTATTCATTGGTCATTGGTTGGCCCAGACGGGGGAAACTGAGCCACAGCTCTGATTGGCTGGTGATACACCTGGCTTCTTGCAACACTGCCGGCCTCCTGGCAGTCCTACTGCTGTCAGTAACACATAATCTGGCATTTTTGGGAATAGGCCCATTTGCTTTCTTGCAGAGAGTTAGAGGAGACGATTGATGCCGCTCTTGCAATGTTTGTTTCTTTAATATGAAGCTGGAGCCAGCAACTTAACACAAAGACTGGGGAAACAGCTAGCCTGGTTCTGTCCAATGGGACAAAATCCACATAACTCACAACTCGCTCATTAATTAACATGCTATCTTGTTTGTTAAACCAAAGTGTAAATATAAACATTTTCTGTTTTATGGGGGTCTATACGCCATATTTTCTTGCCGGAGACCAGTAGGGCTTCCAGGGAGTAACTGCCCCCAGCCAAGAAACTGGCACGTAGTCTCATGTAAAATTACAAATTGTAGTTTACTTTGGTTTAAGTAGGTGGCAGGTTTGTTATAGAGCCTGGCTAGCTGTTATCCACTGTTTTCAGTCCTTATGCTAAACTACTGTAAACTAAACAGCTGTAACATTGTATTTAGCGTACAGAAATGAGAGTGATATCGATCTTTTCATCTAATTGTCCACCAGAAAGCCAGTGAGCGTGTTTCCCAAAATGTCCTCAAGAGATTCAAAGCAAAAATCTGATCATTTTTGGATTTGGCAAACAGAAAAGCAGCATGCATCTCTGACTGCTACACCCTGCCATTTAATTTGAGACAGTCGAGAAAAATGTAACATTTGAATCCCGGCAACTTTTAGTTGAATTCAATTTAATTGAAATGTGCACTCGCATGCAGAGAAGTGCTGAGAGAGGGAGTGCTAAGGGAATGTCCTGAGTTGAGATGAGGGATCTGCAGCTTGCTTGCTTCACAGCCAGGTAGACAGCAATAGACCCCATGTGATCTATTGGAAATGGGGCCCCAGGAGACATATGGGGAGAGAGAGAGACCAATTTGGATTTAAACAACAGCCAAAGTGTACTGTATACTGGGCCCATTTTCTATATGTACAAGATGTAGAGTAACTTAATGACATCTTACTGTAATCGGCCATAACTGTCAGGAGTTTGATACAGCATGAACAGAAATGAAAACTACTACTTAATTTTTCTACTCTGCATTTTTCAATCCCAAAAAACATCGTTGACATGATTGTTTTTATAAACTTTAGCACAAAAAGTAAGAACATTTGTTTTTGGTGGATTATTTCTTTGTGGCAACAATGCTTTTTGCCAATACATTTTATACCATTGGAGAGCCTGTTTAGTTCCCTTTCAAATTGTGCCCCATTTGTAAGGAACATGCATTTGTGGAATGAGCAGCAGCGCTGAGTATGTGGGTTGCTCCCATAAAAGATTTGCCAAATCTTCTCTGCCAATGCCAAACAGTTTATTCTGCCATGGACTCGTTTGGTGTTTGGTGGATTGGATGATTGAAGTTTGAAGAAACAAGACATATTGGCAATTAAACAATTTATTCATTTCACAAACATGAGCCTCAGTAGCGTGTGGAAGAACCATACACAGCCTGGCACCTCCTCCTCATGCTGGTCACCAGCCTGGTCACACACTGCTGTGGGATGGCATCCCATTCTTCAACCAGCATTTGTCGCAAGTCAGCCAACGTGGTTGTGTTGGTCACTCTGGCACGCCCAAGCTGATCCCACAAGTATTCAACGGGGTTTAGGTCAGGACTGCTGGCAGGCCATTCCATTCTCTCCACTCCCACATTCTGGAGGTAGTCCCTGATAAATCCTGCCCTGTGGGGGTGAGCGTTGTTATCTTGGAGGATAGAGTTCAGTCCCAGACTGTGGAGATATGGGATTGCCACTGGTTGCAGAATCAGGCACCTGATTGTCAGCACCTGGGGGCACCAGAAGCTCAAAACAAGTGTCAATAGCAACAGCAAAATAAGCTGTTTGGCAATGGCAGAAAAGATTTGGCAAATTTTTCATGGGCGCAACCCACATACTCAGCACTGCTGCTCATCCCACAAATGAATGTTCCTTACAAATGGGGCACCATTTGAAAGGGAACTAAACAGGTTTTCCAACGGTATAAGATTTATTGCCAAAAAGCATTGTTACCACAGAGAAATAATCTACCTAATCTAATCTAACACAAATTTCCTTACTTTCTGTGCTAAGTTTATATGATGTATTTTTCTCCTAATCGAAAATCAAACAGATAAACACAACCTGGAAACTCAAAGCTTTTTCACACCAGTTTAATTGAAAAATCACAAATTCATCCTGATGCACTGTTACCATAGTGTCTACCGTATATTCTAACCTGAAGATTATTCATGTATGATTAGAGCGTCTGTGTAGATTTGGGCAAATGTTCAAAGCAAGCCATAAGAGCAGGAGAGACCAATGCTCAGCAGGGACCTAAGCCAGAGTACTGGTCAGGAAACAGATGGCGTTAGTGGAGGGAGTGGGGGGAGGCGGGGCACAGAGAGACGCAGTGCCTGGCCAGAGGATATTACAGCAAGCCTGGACACACTCATCCTCTGTCCCCTGCCTCCCAGGGGATTAATAAGCCCATCATGGCTGCTGCCCATATGGGGAGCCACAGAAGGCATATGACACTGAGGGGGATATATTGTAACTGGTTAGCCATTTTGTCTTATAATGTCTCATTTTGACTCTGTAATGTTTGGGGACCACATTGTTGTTGCACATGTTCCAACCCAATCAGCTTCACTTTGTCTGGTAATGGAGGGAAGAGGAAGAGAGTTTTTGTCTGACTCTAGTGGTGAGGACTCTGAGAGCACTTCAAAGACTGCAGGTGTTCGTCGTTTCAGATATTTTTCCACCAGCAGAGCCAAACAGGTGGCCAAGCTTATGATTGGCTTAAAACCAAGGAGGAGCACCCTATATCCGGTGTATTCCTCTCCCATGTGACATTGTACCTGCCACTTTGACTGAAATGGCTTTCTAACAAAGGCTGTAGCATGGTGTGTAGCTGCTCCTGTGTCCGTATCGACTTTGTCTGGAGCTGTATTGGTGTTGGTGACATTTCTTGTATTCTCACATCCCCTCCGGGGCGGCCGAGGGCTCTGTCTAACCTTTAAGGCGCCAAGTGGTAGCCCAGTGGAAGAGCAGCAGACCTGACCTTTTTATGAGTGCTTTCAAAGTGCTCCACCCCCCTCCCTCGCCCAACCCAACCCTCTCCCGAGCCAGCTTTCAGTCTGCTGCTGGCTCCTCCAGACCACCGGTGTCTAGTGCTGACAAGTTGGATCTGCTGCTGTCCTCGGCCCCCCCTGAGACCAGGCTGGGCTCTGCAGCCTGTCTCTGGGTATAAGCTTGCTGACGAGGATGGCAAAGGAGAGATAGATAAGATAGTTTTACTGCAGATAAGCCAGGGACTGCTCCTCTCTGTTGGGCTACGCTCCAAAATCACTGTTGCTCTGTGTGGGTGTATGTGTGAGTGACTAACACAATCCACCTTTAACCAGCCAGAAATTAATTGCAAACCAAAATACTGAAGATCACCTTTTCGTCATTATAACATGAATTATGGGTGGCTGTGAAGTAGAGCGGGTCAGCCCTCAACCACAAGACCGTCAGTTCGATCCCAGGCTCCTCCGTCCACATGTCAAAGTGTTCTTGAGGAAGACGCTGAACCCCAAGTTGCTCCCCGGACGCTGTATGTGGCTGTCCACTGCTCCTAATGCTTAGGATGGGTTAAATGCAGAGATTTAATTTTACTACATTGTACTGTTTGATACTATGACGAATAATAATAGCAATCAAAGTTTTTATATTGATGATGATGATAATAATAATAATAATAATAATAATGATAATAATGATGATGATAATGATAAAAGTTTCTTCTCTTAAAAATGTTCTGTATAATTATTTCACAATTGTTGTATGCTCATAGTGTAAAAAGTGTTACATGTGAGGTCGGGGTTTTTGTTATCCATTAAAAATGTGAAAGTAAATGGCAAAGTTAGCTTAGATGAAACTGACCTCCAATTACAACTGCCGGTCCCGAGAGGAACAAAATGAAAGTCCACAGTAATAATACCAGGCATGCAGCCTGCTACAACAGCTAATGGAGAAGTGATAAAAATGAGCTTCATTAGGCCCTGATCGAGTGATTAAAATATGATTTTATTGTCCTGAAAAAGCCCATTTTCCACTTTACATCCATAAAAACATGGTCTTAATTTTATTCAAATCACTTCCTTGGAGTAAAAGTTAGCTCATTCTAGCATAGACTTTCACTGTCTTTTCCTATCTGCTCACTTCATGCACAGACACAACTGCTGCACTTCCCAATATACAAACTGTTGTTTGTGCAGAGGCTGGGGATTATAGCAGGATGCCTCCTCTGAAAGGTGCCTTAATCCTGCTCCCAGCAGGGAGATTAGCAACCCCTGCTTTTTGAAGATTTTACTCAATATCAGCTCCTTCCCCCGGCATGTAAACACATTTCAACAGTGATTAGCCCAGAAACATTGCTTTATACCCTCCCCCAAAAAATAAAGACCTCATGAGATATCAAAGACATTACTGCATTCATATGTGCATGCACATATCTCTCAGGGCAGTGCAGTGGAGCTTGTGTTAGTGCTGGAATATCTGCTGCTTCATAGGCCGCACTAGCACGTAGTCCTTTCTGACAGATGGCCTGAGGAGATGTGAGCAGGCCGGGAGACGTGGGATGTCCATTGTGGCATTATGGTTAGTCTCGTGTTATCTCCCTTTTTTTGCCACAACCCGGTCCTTCACGCATGGCCAGCGATACGGTTGCGCCGCGGATTGAGATGTAAAAGCAGGGAGAGGGGAGTAAAAAACCGGCAGGGGAGGGAGGAGTGACCGATCTCACCTTGACAATTTGAGGAAAGCTGCTGAAATGTGTGTTTTCAACTCCTCTTTCACCAGCTGCAGGGTGTGTGCGTGTATACACGTGTGCACCCGCCTGCGTGCCTCTCGGCAGGGCAGCGAGGTGTGTGAGGAGCCGATGACAGATGGTCAACATCGCTGAGAGCTAGCGACGTATCTGTCAGTGCGTCCTCGTCTCCACCTCTCGTCTTCTGAGGGACTTTCTCTCTATTTTGATCTGATTTAGGGTTGCACAATATATTGTTATTTTTTTTATTGTCATTGCAATATCTACTGGCGCACTAAACACATCATGAAAGGCTGAAAGATAATATCGGTGGAAAACTACACTTAAAAATTAAACTGTCATTCATTTTTTTTAGTGGTGCTTTTTATATTCTTTTTCTAATATTCTATATTCTAATATCTGTTTATTTATCGCGAATGACATCATTATCACAATATTCAAAAACGGTATAGCATATTGCGTACTTTCCTCATATCCTGCAGCCCTAATCTGATAATTTCCCCGTTACAATATGGACTCGAGGTCGCAGAGGATCACAGATGATAGGGGTGACCTGTCTGTCTGTCTGTCTGTCTCGACCCTCCTTCAATCAATCAGCCAATCAGTCTCTCTTTCACAAACTCTCCTGTTTGACATTCTCTCTCAGTCTTTCTGTGACTCCGTCTTCTTGGGTCTGCTTTTTAGTCCATCGATATCTGTGCCAGATGAATCTCGCCCTTGCCTGTGCTTGCCTTTTGTGCCGGTTTGGTGTTTAGTTTTTGTCTGCGTATGCAGGTCCAATTTTAAGCTTTGCATTTTTCCAGTGGAAGCCATTACTGAGAAATTCTGTCAAAACAGGGCTTTCTGCAGGTTGACCTTGATTCAGAGGAAGCTATCTGTCCTCTAGCATCAGGGAATCACTGTGTGTCTCCTTGCAATGAAGAGAATGCTTCCTTATCGTGACAGGCAGTGGACCTGTTAGTGATTGTTGGGAGCGGAAGACTCCAACTGAGGCCCAAAAATATCGGGGGGAAAAATGACAAAACCTTCACTAATCGCTCTCCTGTGGTGCAGTATTAGACAGCGTTCCTGATCCGTCAGCAATCTCTGGTGCGGCCCCAGTGGAGTGGACGCCCTCCATCCCCCATCTCCACACATACGGAGCAGAAATCTATGAACACACTATGAATGCAGAGAGGAAAGAAGGCGCAGTGCTCAATCCTGACTCTCTCCTGTGAATGAACCGCACGAATGAGGGCTGAGAGAGCGTAAGGTAGCAGGAGAAAGGTATATTTGTGTGCGTGTGTTATCTTGGTGAGAAGGGCAGAGTATGACAGGTCGACACGGTGTACTACCTCGGAAAAGCCTCCCCCGTGTGTCTGCTCTATTATTGTTGTTGAAGGCAGCGGCGGCCAGCGACAGGGCCTGAATCTAGATATCACCACCCGACGGCTTTATTTGGAGCACGCATGCAAATAATACCCATGTTTATTCTTATAGATGATTACATCCACAAGTAGCCAGCCGTGAAATAGATAGAAGTAATAGAAACCTTTACGCTTCAAGACCAAGCTGGCCATCTTCTGAGAATTTCAATAGACAGGTACTGCACACCCCTGTTTATTACAAGCATTTGACCAATGCCCTATTATTAACACTGAGGGACTTCTACTAGGAAAAAATTATATAAAAAAAAAAAAACACAGGTATACAAGCACAAATAAATTATAGTTGCTGATAGAGTTGTTCCGACACCAGTATCTGAAATGCCTCCGATGCGGCCTGAAGTGCTGGCATCGGGATCGGCGAGTATGCGAGTCTATGCACTGATCTTATACCACGTAATATAGTCCTGAATAAAATCTAACTTAAAGTAGTTTATTTTTGTTCTTTATCTGTTATGACTGACTGTCAAATTAGATAATAAAATAAAGTTCTGGCATTCAATCTTTGTATTTCTTTTTATGTTTTACAAAGGCTTTACTGTAAAGCTTTAGTGTGTAACTTTTTGATATTAATGAGCGTCCGTTACATTCAAGCCATTGCCAAATGAGTAGCTACAAAGCTGATTGAGACTATCAGCTCCACACAACTCTCTCTGGATTTCTCAGTATGACTATGTTCAGAAGATTGTGACGTCCGGTGACTTTCGCGGACAGAAGCTTGAGGGAAGATAATGACCTCTTACTGAAGAGTCCATCATGTTTTTTAATCCTCTGTGTCCTCCTTGGCTACAGGCAACTGCGTGGAGGAGAGGGGGGGGAAGCACGATCACAGAAGGCTTGCATCATGTGGACGCGCTGACAGTTTTGTTGTTATTAGCAATCATATCACATCCATACAGGGTTAGTAGTGTACAGCTGTTAAAAACTATATATATATATATATATATGCACTGGTATAGGATCGGCAGATATGCAAGTTCAGGTTTCGGAATCGGTATTGAGAATAAAAAAATGGTATCGGAACAACTCAAGTTGTTGTGAGGCATGGAAACAGTCACGTCATGATTTCAAGAGGCGCACAGTGTAGAACAGTCTTTAATGGGTTGACATTTTGCCCTGTGTTTTTTTTTTCCCCCTTGAAGATGAAATGAAGCCTCCGCCGTGTGCTCGATTTATGAAAGCACTACTGTTCAAATTAATTTGAAATGGAATGTCGGAGTTGCCTTGGAGACACGCTGAGGCTCACCTGAGCTGTCAGAGGAAAGGCCGCCTCTGCATTTTAAGAAATGAAATCGTCATTTCCTTGTGGGTTGCGGTGAAGAGGGTGAATAATAAAAGGAAATGGTTAGGATTTGTCATTGCCATTGATTTGTCATGGCCTGTGTATTTACAGCCCCTGCTGTATTCTACAGCAAATCGCAGAGGGTTACACAACCATCCACCACACACAGAATAGAACATCACTGGCAATTAGACCCTGAAAACCTATTCTCTCTCAATACTATAGAGGATGGTACATCAACACGAAACAATTTTAGATCACTAATGGTTATTTCACATTAGAGAGTTCTATTTTTTCTTTTCTTTCTGGTTTTCCTGGTTTAAAGTGGGCTCTGTTAGAAAAGGATGATGCCTCACAATTCAGGAGAATCTTATGACAGTTGGTGGGTCGTTTGGTCACAGTAAGTTAGGGCCGCACCCGAGGTCATTGCTTTTTAATTTGTCCATTATTTTCTTTGCAACTCTACTGTTAGTCAGATCTGATCAATCCACACCACAGTCCCGATGGAGCACACAAGTTGAGTTTTTCGAGCGTTAAACTCTTTTTTACTTTGACTGTTGCTTATTTAGTCAGGAGACTTAATGTTATAGATAGATAGATATATATATATATATATATATATATATATATATATATATATATATATATATATATATATATATATATATATATACTTAAGATGTGAAACCAAGTTGTCAGGGGCTTTAAAGGTCATGCCAGTGTTTTCAAGTTTAAGCCCATTTATATGTTTTCATTTTGAAAAACATGCTGCTGTGTTTCAAAGACTTTTACTTACATCTTTTCTACCATTCTAGGCGTTCATTGGTTTCCAAATAGTTTGAAAAATCAACAGCAGTATCTTGAAACTTGATAGAGTAGTGTAATATATTACAGTAAACATTAAGTCTGCATTTATATTTGTCAAAGTTCCTTTATTGTTTCAGTTTGCTAATTGATTTCCATGTCTTAGTGAAATGAATAAAATCCAGTGGCCACATGCAATGTTAGGAAAAAATGCACCTAAAATCTGAACCTGAACAGAATGCATGAAAAAAATGGTCAAGAAAAATGGTAAGTGTACCTAATTTGTAGTTAAAGAGCTAAAAGTTGCAAACACATGGTTCTTTAGGAAAGTAAACACATTAATTTGGGCTACACTTGGACAATGTGCTGATCAAGGAGCTCTGCCTAATGAATCATATACAGTATCTCTCACCCTAATTAGCTCATTGTTGCTCTGTTCTTTTTCATTGCTGTCCTTTAGATCACTACTCAGGCTTTTCTGCTAAAACTCTAATTAAGAGGAAATGCGAGTTCAGCTGGTTTGATACACGCATTAGTCTTATCCTTCTACAGTAGCTTATTGATGTTACAGATGTCAGGGAGTTGCTGCAGTCTTGCCTTGGCCCGCTGAGCATCTGTATGAACCATTAGTGCTCCACATGTTGGCTTTAGCTCTGACAGTGACTGGTTCATGTTAAAAGGCATTGTGCTCCTGTCGATACAACTCCAACAATACAGCAATAAATCTGTTTTTTCATTGGAAAGAATGTTCTTACTCTGACTTTTATTCAGTTTTTTTTCTCACAAACTTGCATTCACTTTTTCTCTTTATCCTATTCATTTGTTCTATATTCTGTAACCTTGGAGAAAACTCATCTTTTATTTCCATTCTTCTCTCTGGTGTGGTCATTGTCTTGTTTAGCTCACACTATTGTTCCCCATTATCCTCTCTTTTCGTTATCTGGAGCAGCCTGGTGGAGCGTAGTAATACAGTAGACGTCTGTCGTGCTTGTTCAACACTGTATCTATAGCCAGTAGGCCTACCGATCCCCAGCCCTTACCTTCTTAATACCCACGGTCATCTCCCTCTTTCTCCCTTTTTTGTGTTTGTCTGTCCTTACGTGGACCTTGTTGGAGAGAAAACTGCATCTGATTTGTGTGCGGGCAGGCTCATGGCTGGAGAGCCCTTTGGTAGACAGCTGTGAATGCCATGACTCAGAGGACAAGCCAACGGCTCATGCCTCTTAAGAAGTCTGATTCACTCCACTGAGCAGGGCAAGCAGGATCTGTGTGTGCCTGAAATAAAATATTGGCATTTGAATAATTACTGGATTGCAGGATTAAATCCATCTTCATAGAAGCTGATGTGAAAGTTGATTTGAGGTTGATAGATCCGTTGTTATAATTAGAGAAAAGATTGTGACAATAATGTAGCTTGAAACTGAAAAAAATAAACTAAATCTGACATTCCATCCATTCTACAGTAGATGCTCCTTTGTGTTTTGAGCTACTCTGGTGTGTTTCTTCCAGAATCTATGTCTTGATGGCATTGAGGAAAGATTTTTTTTTTTTTTAAAGCTTCTTCCAAAGGCCAGCTTGAGTGCCAGAGAATGATTAAACAGAAAATCTGCACTGCAGACGCTACAGCTTAACATTCATTATTTTATCACCATAGCAACCAGTGCACAGAATTTAATTTCTAAGCATTAGAAAAACCAAAAAGTAGAAATTAATAGCTAGCAGGACACACAAAGCATTATTATGGCTATTATTATAGCGTTTAATATGAGTACAGTCATAAACTATCATAAGAAATTGTCTATGCCATGTGGCCGGGTTGGACCAGTGGGTAGAGCAGGCACACATATACTGAGAGGTCCGACCTGTGACGATTTCCTGCATGTCTTCCCCCTCTCTCTCCCCTTTCTCACCTAGCTGTCCTATCAAATGAAGGCGGAAAACCCCCAAAAATGATCTTAAAAAAGAAATTGTCTATGCCTTTAAATCTCTCCGCTGTTAAATCGAGTCAGTGCTGTATTCAATTCTTCCGGATTGTCTGATTGTCTTATTTGACAGGAATGAAGATATATTTTCTTTCCTTTTTTAAACTGTTGGCAATAGTGGTAGTGCCGGTAAAGCACTTTCTCAACACCTTCACAGCCTGTCTGTTGATAAATGGCGTGTAGTTGCCCTTGTCTAACCTAAAATCCACCACCGATTTTTCTTCTGCCTCCCAATATTTTAAGCCCTGTCTTTGGAGCACAGTTCATATTGGAGGGCTCATTGTAAGCCCTCTGACTGAGGACAGTACCATCTGTGTTTATTATATACAGGCTCTACAGGAGGGCTGATATGATTGCTTTTGGGGAGGAGCTTATAAGTAGTTTGGTCTAGCCCGACTGCCGAATAAAGGATGAGCTATCTAATAACACGACAGCAGGTTGATGATTCTAGGTTTAGTTTAGTTTTGATCAGTGACAAACCTTGGACAATATGTGCTGAGGTTTTTCTAGATGTTGCAGTTAGGGCTCAAACATGCATTATAATGGGTAATAATGGGGGGTTTTCCCATTCTTTGCTAATCAGAAATAAGCTTTTATTTACTGTGCAATGACTGCTTTTGACCAGGCTGAATCATCCTGGAAATGTCAACAGAGTTACTGGATATTTTTGGATCTACTTTGACGAGTTTTCCTATATGGTAATGTGTGTCATTGTTTCAGATCTCACACAAAACACTAGAAAATACAGAATATGTGTCCTGGATATTATTAAAGCTTGTAAACATGTTGGGGCCAACATCTAATTAGTCAGTGTCGGAGATAGCGGTACAAATGGACACGCCGCACAAGGCTGTAGCTATAAATAAGAATGTAGCGTCTCCGATTTAATAAGGACTGAAATGCATTGTTGGCTATGCTCCAGCAGCACATGCAAGTATTATAATCTTACTAGACTACGGACATGGAGCTGTGGATGTGTCTGCTGTTAACTGGAAGAGGTCTGGATCTGAATGTTTCTTTTCAATTTACAGTAAATCTTTAGTAATTACCGGATATGAGTTAACCCTCAGCTTCCATCTGTGCCTCAGACAGAGAATGGCTTTACCACTGCCCAAGAGCCAACAGGCATGTTTCTATGCATTTCAGTTTTCAGTTGGTCGGTCAAACACTTTGGTCCAGTTAGGGCTGGGCTATATATCAATATTATATCAATATCGTTATTTGGGAATAGATATCATCTTAGATTTTGAATATCATAATATGGCAGTGTTGTCTTTTCCTGGTTTTACAGGCTGCATTACAGTAAAGTCATTTTCTGAACTAACCAGACTGTTTTAGCGGGGTTCCCACAGCCCTATGTTCCCACATTTCTAAGAATTTTATTTTACTGAAAATTAGGCCCTATATTCCCACAGCCCTATGTTCCCACATTTCTAAGATTTTTTCTTAAAATTATGCCCTATGTTAGGGTTAGGGTTACATTCCATCTGTAGTCCATCGCTACTGGATAATAGATTGGGTGTAATTGGCTACCAAATTGGGAGAAAGGGGGATAAAATCTCATACAAATTTATGAAAAAGGAAATGTGGGAACATAGGGCCTAATTTTCAGTGAAAAAAGAATTCTTAGAAATGTGGGAACATTTTAGCCTGAACCGTTTTTGCTGTTCTCTTATTTGCCTTACCCACTCGTCGTTACTGATGGTTATTTATCTAAAATGTTATTGGTAAAATATTTTGAGAAAGCACCGACTGTCAACCCTACAATATCATTGCAATATCGACATTGAGGTATTTGTTTGAGAATATCATAATATTTGATTTCCTCCATATCGCCCAGCCCTAGGTCCAAGCTGAAATGTCTCTGGATATGCTGTTGGTGTCACAGTCTGTCTCTCTGTCCATCCTCTTCCAATTCCCAAGGCCCCTTCATTGCCATTTTCCATCCATCCTGTCTCTCTGTCCATCCTCTTCCAATTCCCAAGGCCCCTTCATTGCCATTTTCCATCCATCCACCAGATGCCCTAGGACTTTCCTTTCTTTCCCCATCACCTGACTGTCCCATCCATCTTCCCACTTGTTCCCACTTCCCTCATTAGCTCTGCGCTTGCCTGGCTCTCCTCGCCCACCCCTTCACCTGCATCTCCTTCCCTCATCAGCCGCTCTCTCTATATACCTGCCCACATCATTTTCTTCCTCTTAATTTGTCGTAGTTGCTTTCTCTCTGTGTGCTTTTGTGTTCCACTGGTTGCCTGCCTGCAAGCTGTTTCATTAAGAAATCCCATCCTGCTGCGTCCTCAGCCCCGTGTGGGCCCTGTCCCCGTGGCCCTGCATAAACCAGCTGTGACCGTTGGATAGATGGTCGCCATGGAATCTGGTGCAGACATTTTTAAGTTCCCCTCAGGATTTCAATAACTTTGGTCCAGTTCTTTTTAACTCGACCACGTACTTTCAAAACTAATGATATAAATCCCGTAAGTCTCACCTGTATTGAAAACTTTCCGGTTCTCACTGAGTTAGAAGTTGCGGTTGGTTTTGATCATTCTTATATAAGTTGCTGATAATTGCATGGAAATATTTCTGAATGAATAATTTATAGGAGTTTTCAATAACTTTGGTCCAATTCTTTTCAATTCGACCAAATACTTTCAAAACTAATGATATCATTCTCATAAGTCTCATCTGTGCTTTGTGTTTAGTGCTAATTAGCAAATGTTAACATGCTAGACTGAGATTGCTAATATTATTCCCAATTAACATTAGCATGTTAGCACGCTGATGTTAGCATTTAGCTCAAAGTACAGTCACACAGAGCACAGTAGCATGGCTGTGGCTGGTTTTCTAAGATTATTATTATTATAAGATTATTATATGGATTTTTAAATGCAGTAATTATGATACTCAGAGGAGAAAATAACAGGTAAGGGTGAAAATTGTGTTTTAATAATTGTGTTTATCATTAATCACAAATAAAAAAGGTTTTGTTAATCAAAATGTTGAGACCCCTATTGAGCACTAAATAACCACTTGTGTATTTGGCAGGCCACTTGAACCTGAATGATGTTCTAGTAGCACTTTAAATGGAGAAAACAAAAGCCCTCATTATGTATTACAGGAAGTAGTCACAATGGTCTGGCTGCTGCTTGAACATTTCACAATGTCAGTAAATTAGCAGTAGCTCACTGTTTATAAAGGCTCAGTATACGGTCTGTTTCTTTTCCTCAGTGATATACTGTACATATTGACACTGTTAGAAATTGCCAGGGTTTTGGTGCATTTAATCTAGATCTGCCTGATACAACATAAAATGGCTTTGAGAGTCAATAAACTAGCTTGGAGTGTCCTTTTTACATCCCAGCTGTTATCATTTAAGATGCAGAAGTGCTCTTTGAAGCAACTGAGAAGTAAAACCAATAAACATGACTCTGTCTCTTTTGGCCTTCTCATCTGTCCTTGCCTCTCTTTTGTTGGTGTGAGTGGGTGGGAGACGCTTTTATATAATTCTTCACTTAATTCCCTCCAAAATGCTACAGTACCTTAAAGAATTCGCTAGGGCTGCACAAAACATCGTTTTTTTCTTTAATCATCATCGCAATATCAACTGACACAATAAACACGCAAAAGGCTGCGACACATCGCACATGTTTCATAACACTGAAAAAATCAGCATCAAACTGCACTTTACAATGAAACTATCAGTCTTTTTTAGTGGGGCCTTTTTAATTTTTTTAGTGCTGCCTTTTGTGTTCAGTTTAATGTTGAATTTGTTCAATAAAAGAATGTTGGAAATTATTTCTTTTCGGGTTTGTTTTTAATTTACCAATCAATTTGTTGGATTTTAGCAAAATACTGAAAGCAGCAGAAATGCAGAACTGAGTACAAATTAATATTGGTTTATTTATTGCAAGTAATGTCGTTATTGCAAATATTCAACAATATTATTGCATATTTTCCTCGTGTCGTGCAGCCCTAATCCACGCCACTTGATTTTAATATATACTAAAACAAACAAGAGCTGACCTGATGATGATCAGCGCATCATGCTGATCATTGCAGTCATTTTGCACTGATAAATGAGAATGCCACCAATCGTTTTATTTCAATTTTCATAAATCAGTTTGAAACATTTGGGTCGGAACATTTGAACTGAAACAAAACAAATTGGGTGTTAGCTGGTCGGCAACTAACAACAAAATCATTTGACAGAGCGCCTTAGTCCCTAGTGTCATTCCCCAGAGGTTTGAGCTAATGACTCATCGCCCTGCATGATTTCCGTTTATGCATAAAGCTGTGTGTTGGCAGAGGAGGGCCGCCGGCTGCTGGTGATTACGACCCTGGAAAGGTGTAGGCAGCAAACCTGTATTTAGAATCAGCCCTTTGGCTGCACCGAGCAAAACAACACCTCTGCAATCCCCTTGTCAAGTTGTATTCTTGTGGGAAATGAAACGGGCCTTTGTCTGAAAGTTTGAGAGATTTTGCTGTTGGTGTTGTTTTTGCTATGATTGCTGGAAGGTGGTTGTTATGTGGGATGAAAATGGATGTGGCACTTGGCAGAGGTGAACGTGTTTGTGTGCTGTCTCAGAGGGATGTCCCTGCAGTCCAGGGGTGATTCCACTCAGGGAATGAATGTCTGCTGGTAACTGACAGGCATCACTTTGTATCAGGAAGCTGATCGCTTCTGCGCTCCAGAGTGCTGTGTCAATTAAAGAGCAGCAGCGCAGGCAAGTGCAAAAGAGGACAGCCTCATTTCTGTGCCGCCGCCGTCTGGAGATTGGCTTCAGATTGCTGCAGGCACGGACTCTATTCAGCCAACTCTCGGTTTGACTGGCTCCATCACCCATTCACAGCAGGCAGGTGGGTAACAAAGAGATTCCATCCATATCAATAACCTGCCTTCAAAGCATACAGTGTGGAAAGCATGGTTAAATAGGTGGCGCACTGTGAAATATTGTGAATTCTTCACCGCGGTTTTAAATAACCGAGTGGAACCGGACTTCCGGTGATGAAAATGCATTTGTTTGTGTTTCCTGAACCCTAAGTGTACACTCCTCTAGGCTGTAAACTTCACTGCTCATACGGTAACCCCGATCGCTCCTCACTGAGCCTTTGACGAGGAACCTCTGCCACTTTTAAGTCGCCCTTTACCCAGAGCACTCTGGTTCTACTGACTTTTCTAAATTAGGTTTTCTTTGAAGCTGCTGTTACAGGTGCTCCAGCATCCTTGCCTCTTACAGAAACCTGCATCAAAAAACTTTCCGGTTCACACTGAGTTAGAAGTTGCGGCTAGCTTGGATCATTCTTATATAAGTCGGTGATCATTTCATGGAAATATTTATGAATTCATAATTTATAGGAGTTACGAGTTTAATCATTTGGGATTAATAGTTCAGAAAGAGGATAATCTGTGTAAATATGTGAAATTAAGATAATGACGTTGGGAGATCAGTTGAGATCAGCCACTAACTGCGTGCACAGAAGCACTTGCTGGTATGGTGCTGAGCTAATCGGCTGGACGTTTGATTAATTCTATAATAGATGGTCGGTTTGGATGGGGAGTGCACGGGGCAGGCTAATCTCCTGATGACTCTTTGACGATCCCTGCATGAGACATCAGACAGAGAGGGACAGAGGGCACAGTGGAGGAAATTGCTGTTATCGCTGTCCTTGAATGAAAGAAGGTGTTTTCGTTTTCGTTTTGCTTAAATTCCACTCTTCAATTTCTGCTGCCCTCTAAGTAAGATGAGTCACATGCAGAGGTTTGAGTTCTGCGAACATCATTATATCCCTCTGGGATTAATTTACGCTTTTGAAAGAAAGAGGGCAATGTATTGCCTCAGTCTCAAAATGCAATAAGAGTTTGGACAGAGGTTTTTAACACCCTGCAGTATTTGTTGCAGCTAGATTTTCAGCTCCCTCTCGGAAGCACACTGGGGCGGTATCAGAAAAACTGCTTTGTTGGCTAAAAGAACATTGAAGCTGTAGTAGTGGAACAAAGGCCAAAGCAGTTGATGAAACCTGAAATGCAACTTAAGAAGGATCTGCTGAGTAAGCAGGGACACGTGATAGAGGCTGAATCCATTAGGACACTCAGCATGGACTACACTGAAATATTTTCTTCTGTAACTTATTTAAGTTTTATTTAATGAGATGTGCTCACTTTTATGTAAATTGTACTGCAGGGACAGAGGGGTTAGTATTCTGTAATTTGAAGTGTGTGGCAGATTTAAACAAGGCTGAGATGCTATAGAGAAATCATATAGGGCTTTTCCAGCAAGCACATTTAGATAGGCACGTGTGTCTCTCGTGCATGGAGAACACCAAATCTATGGATCCACAGCTTTATGGTTATGTTATTGGTATTATCCGTTGGGAGTTTAATGGAGGGTTGATATCAGTTTGGTAGATTTGCTAGCCTCTGCCAAAAGAAGGCAAATGTGACTCCCAGTAACTCCAAAGTCCTTGCATTTATCTGTTTTGTGTTCCTCGCTGGCATGCTGATGTTAACCACTAATACTACATTTAGGAATCAACTGCTCTTGTTCAGTCAGAGCGTGCGTGATCCAGAACAGGAGAGCACCGTTGTGTGCAGTCAGAATGGCTAACGTTAAGCTAGTTGTTAATGGTCAGTAAATGGCTCCAAAACGTACCCTGACTGCTTGTTAAACAAACCACAATGTCTTGTTTGCTGTCCCTACACATGTTGGTTTTGGAGCTTTCTGAGTTGTCTTAAGGCCTATGGCGTAATTTCACCTGGGGACAGGGGGGGCAAACCCCCCACACACTTTTTAAAATCCTATTTACACATTTTACCATTTTTCTCCACAATATTTCCATTAACAAAAAGCCCAATATACTGAAATAAATCTGAAACTGAAATAAAATGCCATTTTCTTCACTTGAATGAGGTGATCAAAGTCTAAAAATGGAAAAGTCTGAAAAAGTTAATGAAATAAAATTGAAACATTTTGCCAAAGATTATTATGTGTGTATTTTTATATATATATATATGTATGTATGTATATATATATGTATATATATATGTATGTATGTATGTATATATATATATATATATATATATATACAGTGAGGAAAATAAGTATTTGAACACCCTGCTATTTTGCAATTTCTCCCACTTGGAAATCATGGAGGGGTCTGAAATTGTCATCGTAGGTGCATGTCCACTGTGAGAGACATAATCTAAAAAAGAAAATCCAGAAATCACAATATATGATTTTTTTAACTATTTATTTGTATGATACAGCTGCAAATAAGTATTTGAACACCTGTCTATCAGCTAGAATTCTGACCCTCAAAGACCTGTTAGTCTGCCTTTAAAATGTCCACCTCCACTCCATTTATTATCCTAAATTAGATGCACCTGTTTGAGGTCGTTAGCTGCATAAAGACACCTGTCCACCCCATACAATCAGTAAGAATCCAACTACTAACATGGCCAAGACCAAAGAGCTGTCCAAAGACACTAGAGACAAAATTGTACACCTCCACAAGGCTGGAAAGGGCTACGGGGAAATTGCCAAGCAGCTTGGTGAAAAAAGGTCCACTGTTGGAGCAATCATTAGAAAATGGAAGAAGCTAAACATGACTGTCAATCTCCCTCGGACTGGGGCTCCATGCAAGATCTCACCTCGTGGGGTCTCAATGATCCTAAGAAAGGTGAGAAATCAGCCCAGAACTACACGGGAGGAGCTGGTAAATGACCTGAAAAGAGCTGGGACCACCGTTTCCAAGGTTACTGTTGGTAATACACTAAGACGTCATGGTTTTTAAATCATGCATGGCACGGAAGGTTCCCCTGCTTAAACCAGCACATGTCCAGGCCCGTCTTAAGTTTGCCAATGACCATTTGGATGATCCAGAGGAGTCATGGGAGAAAGTCATGTGGTCAGATGAGACCAAAATAGAACTTTTTGGTCATAATTCCACTAACCGTGTTTGGAGGAAGAAGAATGATGAGTACCATCCCAAGAACACCATCCCTACTGTGAAGCATGGGGGTGGTAGCATCCTGCTTTGGGGGTGTTTTTCTGCACATGCACTGTATTAAGGAGAGGATGACAGGGGCCATGTATTGCGAGATTTTGGGGAACAACCTCCTTCCCTCAGTTAGAGCATTGACGATGGGTCAAGGCTGGGTCTTCCAACATGACAATGGCCAGAAGCACACAGCCAGGATAACCAAGGAGTGGCTCTGTAAGAAGCATATCAAGGTTCTGGCGTGGCCTAGCCAGTCTCCAGACCTAAACCCAATAGAGCATCTTTGGAGGGAGCTCAAACTCCGTGTTTCTCAGCGACAGCCCAGAAACCTGACTGATCTAGAGAAGATCTGTGTGGAGGAGTGGGCCAAAATCCCTCCTGCAGTGTGAGCAAACCTGGTGAAAAACTACAGGAAACATTTGACCTCTGTACTTGCAAACAAAGGCTACTGTACCAAATATTAACATTGATCTTCTCAGGTGTTCAAATAATTATTTGCAGCTGTATCATACAAATAAATAGTTAAATAATCATACATTGTGATTTCTGGATTTTGTTTTTTTGATTATGTCTCTCACAGTGGACATGCACCTACGATGACAATTTCAGACCCCTCTATGATTTGGTGGGGGAACTTGCAAAATAGCAGGGTGTTCAAATACTTATTTTCCTCACTGTGTATATATATATTTATTTAAATCAGATAATTTCATTGCCCTTCTAAGTTCACGCTTTTATCACGCATATGGGGTTAGAGAGAAAATGAAAGAAGATTTGGCATCATCAATAATCCTACATGATCGGTGTGATCCTTATCTGCCCTTCTCCAGAATCCCACTCAGTGTCTGTGTACATGTAGTAGTAGTGTGACATGTAGTGTACTGACAGGCAGGGACTGACTCAGGCAAACAGACCTGAGCCCATCCCTCCCCTGCCAGTGACCCCACTAATCGCATCAGACGCAGTCCCATGCTAATCATTCCTCCCCTGAGACACTACACATGGCAACACGCTGGAGTTCATGAGTTTGCGCAGTGTGAATGTAGTTGTGCTACGAGCCAGCTGGAGAAGACGTAAGAGCTGCTGAAAAGTCGAGGAGAGATTTTAAAAAGCACAGTTTGGTCCCGGAGGACGCAAAGTGGGGCAAACTATTCAAAACTCTGTTCTGAGGTTCGAAGGGTGCGTTCCTCCGGATTGTCATCCCACGGCTGAGCTGCAGTGCCAGGATGAGCCCAGACGTCACCTTGGAGACAGCATCTCTGTCTTCCTCTGAGGTGACATGTGGGACAGGGGAGGGTTATTTCTGTCACACTGTGTCTCTGGGGTTCCCAAGGATGTTTCTCCACCAAAGGCCACAATATTTCAGTCGCCTTCTCACCACTCTGTATCTCTCATAGCACTCATTAGTATGTTGATATATACTTTTTATCATCCCGTTTGTGTTATCTACTTAGCTCCAGATCATGCATACATTTTACCTTGCAGGGCAGCTGGATTCTCGCGATATCACGAGATCTCGCGAGAATCGCGAGATATATAAAAGGAACAGTAATGTGTTTGTGTCCAGACTAGGGCGGCACGGTATGAGAAAAATATGTGATAGCCTATGCGATAACGTTGTTGAATATTGTGGGAACAATATTACTTGAGATAAATGAACAGATATTAAAGTGTACTCAGTTCTGCCTTTCGGCGGCTTTCAGTATTGTGCTAAAATACAACATTGCTTGTTGAATTTAAAATAAATGAAAGGAAATAATTTCCAACATTCTTTTATTGACCAAATTGAACAATGAATTGAATATAAAAGGCAACACTAAAAAAGAACGACAGTAACCTACTGATATTTTCTTTCAACTAACACAAAAAAATCTCTGATTGTCTTTCGCGATATGTCGCAGCCTTTCGCGATGTGTTTATTGCGCCAGTTGATATTGCGATGACGATAAAAAACAATGTATTGTGCTGCCCTAGTCTGGACAGCAGTAACCCGAACCAATCAGCGCCTGGTGAGAAGCTTCTGGCAGCTACGAGACTAGTTTAGGTGTGTGTGACGGCGGCAACTGTTTGTTCAAAACAGCAATGGCAGACATGATAGACAGATGGTTCATCCAATCACCTGCCAAGTACTTTTTTTTTTTTTTAAAAGTGCCTGCCCTTTTCCAAACAGTTTCCAATGATGACTTCTTAGATGGTTCAAACCATCTGGCGTATCAGGTTGGCATAAAGTGGCTCTTACAAGAATGAAAGTGTAGTTTTTGCAGAGCTCTGCATCTGAGAGAAAAGATATATACGCTATTGCTGGAATTCTTCAGCACAGTGGCATCAGCCAGGTTCCCGCAGGCATCCCCTCCTCTGCTTTAGCCCTTTCTTTCTCCCTGATGGAGTAGAAAGCTCTTTGAACTACACCTACCTTTTTCACTCTGTGCTGCAGCTCCCAAAAAGCACCAACAGAAAAGTAAATGAAGCACTTTACAGATACTACTCATACTCACGCTAACTCCCATGTCTCTTTTAATAAAGTCTTGCTGAATGGTGGGCTGTGCCTGGGCATGAATTTACCAAATCTACTCTCAACAGAAGTCTATCTCTCTTGTAGTATTTACTATTGTCTCGTTGTGACGTGCTAAATTGCACAAGTGGCAGAGCTTTGGTAAACACCAGTGAGGCTCTGTGCATGACTATTCCTTCCTCCTTCTCTATTACCATTCCTTAGACCTCCTCTGCTCATTTTGTATGCTACTTTCATCCAACTATGATTTAAAAAAAAAAATAAATAAATAAAAATAGAGAGAGCAGAAAGTTGATGCTGCTTGTTTCCCGGCACCCAACAGCAGTCCAACGTGCCTGGAATGAAGACAGCTGACCTTGGGAGAGCTAAACCCATCCTATGGGTGCCAAAGTGCTAGAAACAAAACACAAGCTTCCAGCCAAGGGGCAGATTATTTTTGGACGAAAAGGTGTTATGGAAAGCGGGTGATAGGAGACGGAGAGAGAGGGGGAACGGTGTTGGTGAGAGGAGATACAGTCAGGTCTTACTAGGGCTGGGTGTCGTTCAGAAATATTCCATACCGATGATGCCAATACCGTGACTTCGATACCGGTTCCTAAACGCTGCTTTTTTCAGTAACAATTTTATAAAATAAAAATAAATTACAACATTACACGTTAAGGCACAAACCTTTGTATTTATTTTTCAGCTCTGTGTGTAACGTAGAGTTTTTCCTGCATGTCTCTACGACGTGTAACTTTAGACAGCCAATCACAAACATTATTAGATCTTGGTATCTATTAGATACAGGGGAGCACAGCTATGGAACAGTTCACACAGAACACTGCATTTCAGTTCACTTTTGTCAAGAGGTTTAGGACCTGTCTGATGAACCAAACTTAACTGTCTGTATTGATCTGAACGATTCATATCTGATTTTGTTTGGCCTTCCTGTCTCTCATAACCACTCACACATACACACAAGTTCACACATCATCATTTTATCTATATTTATTAATTTATTATTTATTAATATATTCTATATTATCCTCCTGAGACCCAGCCCATTGACTTTTGTCCACTGTAGTGGACATTTGAGTTTCATTCCTCTCCTTGGAATCGTTTGTGCAAGTCTCTTAATTCCTGCTGTACTGTACAGAGGACATCCTGGGCTTTTCAGTGATGTGTTATTTGATTGGCTGGGAGGCCGGGAACCGCCTCTTTCTTTCAATCCAAAATGGACAGCATAGGAACAAGCACATTTTATGGAAAGATAAGAGATGAGTCAAATATTATTTGTCTATGGTTTTGTTACTATGATAATCATATATTTTCTTGTTCATTAAGGTGTTAGGAATCATATATTGAGTTCTGATTGAAACTACATTATGTATCTTTTGAAAAATTTGCCATTTTATGAATGTCAATTATAGTGGACATCAGGACTATCTTCATGTAAATAATGACTCCACATCTACCAAATTTGTCTTTTTTCGTACTCAAATGATCCTGTTGTCCACTACAGTGGACATTCTTTAAATAAATAAAAATAAAAAAATTTAAATTGTAAGATGTTTTTTTAACCTTAAACAGGTATGGAATCACAAAAAAATCTGATTAGGAAAAACAAAATTTTCCTCGGTTCTGTAATTTATGTTATGCCTTTGTTGTTTTATGTAGCCAACCTTATGCTTGTTTTTGTTTTTTATTCAGTGCTTACTTCAATTTGTAGATTTTTGGACTCTTTTAATTGTAATTGCTCATTATATATATTTTTTCTTCTTCTCTTCATTAGGTGAGATTCCTTCTATAAGCCCCTAGGGCTTTTCTTAATCTCACCTGCACAATCTTTCTTTTTATATTATTTAATTTTCTTGTGTTACGGTTGATTTTATTGTGCTAAATAAACAAATTCAGATAAATTGAATTCAAGCATGCTGCATGCTTATTGGCTCGATGACGCTGATGAGATTGACTTATGTATCGAAATTGCGTATTGAATGACGAGGCATTTTTCGATACTTGATAACTTCAGAATCAATTCGGTCTGTGCCTTTAAAAAGTACTGAATGCCGTACCCAGCCCTAGGTCTTACTATGACTTGTGCACACAAAGTATATTCAGAACACCTACATTGACTCAGATTTCTCTTCTTTTTTTGAGAAGGAGAGAAATAGCCACCCAGGATGTGTTTTCATCTTCTTCTGGCAGTTTCAGTCAGGGTCAGGCCCCCTGTTACTGCCACCCTGCAATCATGGTTGAGGTGCATCCGTCGCTGTGTGAGATCCAATCATTGGAACCTTTTGTGCACAACACACAGTGGCCTAGCTTGCTATGAGAATGGGGGAGGAGGCTTAGAGAGGGAGAGAGTTGGCTTTTAGTGAGGAAAGTGGCTACAAGGAGCCCGGTCCCACCTCTCGGCTGTTTCCTCTCAAGTGTAGCAGGTGGAATGGAATCCACTTAAACAAGACTGAGACTAAAGCACAAGACAAGTCGGAGTGTGCTGTTGTCTCTGTGTGTTTTTCCACTCTAAATTGCAAAGTCAGCTCCATTAACATATCAATAGATTTTAATTAGTCATCAAAATAGGAGGGAGAAGAAATGATAAGATGGAACGACAATTATTGCTGCAATGGAACTGGATTGTTGCGATGGCCAGCATTAATGCAGCAGTACTTAAGAGACATTTCTACCTTCAGTATTGATTTTATGCCAGTGCTGGATGATACACAGATCAATATTGGCTGAAAAGAATCTAATTCCCCTGCTTACAGTCAAGTGCAAACTGTAATCAACCACAACATACAATTATAACTGCAGAATGAGATTCAGTCTTCTAGTACATACAGGGCTATATCTGCCTTATTTATCTATCAAGACCACATGTCCAGATGGCCATGCATATGTTCTGTGTCCTGCTGTGTAGGTTTACTGTGTATGCACTATGTTCATATAATCAGTTACAAAAAACATGCTGTATAAAGAACGAGATGCCCATTTCCTACCACTGATGGAGAACTAATAGTACCAAATTGCTAAAACTCTTATTTTCTTTATTTTTATTTTATTACATTTATATAGCGCTTTATCATAGACACTCAAAGCGCAGTTGGGGGGGGGGTGGGGACTGCTCTCTAACACCACTAATGTGTAGCACCCACCTGGGTGATGCACGGCAGCCATACAACGCCTTACGACGGCAGACGCCAGAACGCTCACCACACATCAGCTAAAATCAGCAAAATAAAATCCTTCCACTGCTGTACTGATATTATTTTTTTTGTCTCTATAATGCAGAGCCCTCAAATATGTTAAGTATGTTTTTCTCACCAGTTAAATGTATTGCAGCGATAGATTGTAATAGTAAATAAATGATGTCATTACACACAGAAAATCATGCTTTCATTTCTCCTAATTTGGGATCTCCTGAGATTAATTCCTTGTGTATATTTGCTTCTAATGATGTAGGCAGTTAACTCGTAATCTATCCATCAAATCTCCCAAAAAGATTGCAGCTCACAGGGGCTACAGAGTATAGTACAAATTATGCCATTTACTTTTTGTTAATGATATATTCAGATAAAATCCTCCATGGGAAATAAAAAAAAAGAAGTATAATCACACTGTGGCTCAAGTCCAGCCTAATGTCTCATTAGCCTAATGCAACATTAGATTCCTAATGAGACGATTTTTTCACTGTGCAGCCACGGTGAATGTTTATCCTTATTAATTGAGCTTTAATTGCGTGATCCATCTACTATATATCAGATGAGTCAGTCCTGTGTGGGCTACCAGCGGCCGCGTCATTAAGACATCATGATCCTTGTATGGAAATTACAGCAACCCACTATGATTATTTCATGCTACAGGCCTGTTTTGTTGTATAAGGTTTGCTGTGAGCAGGGCAGACAGCCCGACACAGCAGAGGCCTCTATAGCAGCAGCAGCAGCAGCAGCAGCAGCATCCAATCAAGCAGACAGCATGGGCAAAGGTTAAGAACTCGCAACCGGAACCATCTTTTTTTTCTTTCGATGGAGAGAAGGCATGAACTAATGGCTCTTTTATTGTCAAGCAATCAGTGTCATTGCTCCAAAATACAACATTAAATCCAGTAGGCATCAAAGAAAAGTCCAAGGCACTCGTCTAGGGCTGTCCTTGATTAATGAAATTCTTAGTCGACTAACACTCATTCAATGTACGGACTAATCGATTAGTTGATTTTATTGACGGATCTGTCAAACTAAGTTTCTCCACAAAGAATCATGCAAAAAACACCACTTTAAATCTTGTGTTTAGCAGAAATGTGCTCATAGGTTTCTTGGAAGTAAGTCATTCAGCATGAAAAAAAGCATAAAACATGACTAATCGACTAAAGAAATCTACTAAGACCAAAACCACCGATTAGTTGACTAATCGACTAAGACGGAACAGCGCTACACTAGTCTTTAGAAAAAATGTAAAGTGCCTTTAGTACATCTGGCACATTCTCACTAGAATCAGATTACACATTACGACATTTCGGCATCCAGCCTCGTTCATGGAAGTTATAGACAAAGGAATGAGGTGAAACAATATAAAGCACCTGGTGTGAGCAAATCAGCAGGTGCGCTCATATAGTAAACCTGACCCTGATTACTATATATATATATATATATATATATATATATATATATATATACTGTATTTGTTCATGCCCCCTACCAAAGAAAAAAAAAACATCTTATTTTTACACTAGTTCTAAGAAGCTCTCCAGTTCTTCATTTTTCATACAGTATTAAATGTTCAATCTCTTTGTGATTTGAAGTGACGGTGATTAGCATGTGGCTTAACAACTTCACTTAGCATAATGACTAATTACTAGCAGTGTTTGTTGGGATGTGACAGTCTTCTACGCCCTCACAGAATTAGCACAAGAGGTTGGTGCCACCTTTAATACAGTCGCTCCAGATAACCTTCAGTCCCTGCAGAGGAATCCCACCCGATTAATTGTGTGCTCTGCTGCCTTATCAGCTCACTGACAAGGATCCATTTCTGCTCTGATTTCTTTTTACATTGCACAATTAAATGATTTAGTTGTCTTAATTGCAAATAGAACAGGTTTTTTGCATCCCCCTCTTGGGAACTAAAGGAATGATGCATTAGCATAATGAGACGGCTTGATATTTACAGCATGGTTTAACACAGACTGGCGCTTGGCCCTGCAGCTTTTGACTCCCACATCTGGCGTTGTGGAGAATTCCATTTGAGGTTGGGAGGGTCCTTTCCTGCAGATTTTCAGATGATATTGACACCTCATTTAAGCTTATTACAGCGGAATTTCTTATGTTCAGTCAGGTGCATGTGGTGAGAGCGGTGCCGTTTGTTACCAGCAGCGACCTGGCAGCCAAGACATGATGTCTAGCACAAATGGGATTAGCAACGGCCCTCCCCTCCGACTGAAAGATCCAGAATGGAGCAGTCCAGCTCAAGCTTTCACAGCCACTGACCACCTGTTCTAATTAAAAAGAATGTAAGACAGGAAGCAAGAAGAGCAATCCTTTGTCACTGGTCTGACATTTCAATTAGCAAAAAACAAGGCCGTATTAATAGACTTTCACCCATCTCATACAGAGGGCCTTTTTGTTGTTCCTGTCTCCCTGAATGTCATTTAAAGGTCCCATATTGTAAAAGGTGAGATTTCCTTGTCTTTTTTTATTATTATAAAGCAGGTCGAGGTGCTATATAAAAACCGTGAACGTATCAAAATGCTAAATCCACAGAGAAATGCACACAGCCCGTATTCAGAAACTGTGCCTTTAAACGAGCCGTCAGGAGTGTGATGTCACAACTATACTATATATAGGTAGAAAGTGCTGCTACAGTCATTCCCCGGCTGCAATAACGGGGCAGAGATTCAGAGAGCACAGATGCGGAAGAGCCGAAAACGCTGACCAATCAGAGCAGACTGGGCCATTTCGGGAGAATGGCTTATAGAGACAGGCGCTAAAACAGAGCGTTTCAGACCAAAATACAAATATGAATCTGAAAAGGCGCATGGTATGGGACCTTTAAAGTCCGCTCCGGGCTAAAATATTCTACAGAGCTGTTCTGTGCCGAGCATGTGCAGATGAGAGATTGCTGTCATGAAATATCAAGTGCTGATTTACTGTAAAATTGATTCAGCGATGATTCCTCCTGCTGTCCTGCCACCTGTTCTGTCAGCCGAGAGCCATGTCGCTACGCACAGATCCACGGTTCGTTACCATGGCGCAGCATTTCAAAAACAAGCAAATCCCTATTAACCAGTCAAACACTTCCAGAACCAGCTCAGATAGAGAGAACCGCCTGACTACATGGCACGAGCTGCTCGCACACTCCCTAATCATTGGATGAAATAAGTGGGGATAAGATGTGACTGAAGTTCTTGAGGTTGGTCCATCCAGCCTTGCTGTCATCCTGTCTCCGCTCCTCCTTTTTGTGTGACAGTGATGAAGTGCCTCAACTAGGTATTTTTGGCTCCTTGGTGAAAAATGAAGCCATTAGTTGTAGAGGGAGACGACCGGTGAAGGCCTTCCTCTGGCTCTGCATGTTCTACAGTGGCCTTAACAGGACAATCCATCTTAATCAGCGCCCAGTCCACGCAGCAATTGTATTGGAACACACTTTTTTTTTATTTTCATAACCAAAATGACAACCTCATCCTTTTATCAGTCAACGAGCCAGAAACACAATGGTCGAGCGAGTCAAAACCAAAGAATGCATTCAGTGTTGAAACAAGAAAGTAAGTCAAAGTTTATATTAAACGAAGACGAGATCAGACGAATCAATACTTTACATTGTCAATCCATTCTCCTCTGTCACCTGTTTTGTTGCTTCTCCCAGACTCTGTGTGCTCAAGCTGCTTAGTGTCTTCTAGGGCTGCACGATATGAGGAAAATATCTAATTGCGATAATTTTGACTGATATTGCGATAGTATTCCCCTTATTGGAGGGAATGATCATTTTTGTATCATTATTCTAATTTTCATTGAAAAAATATTACAATAAAATAAATTTAAAAAAAGATTTTAGTCAGATTTTTTTTTTTTTTTTGCAAGGATCTTTAGTCTGTAGGATATGATGTGTAGGCCAGGAAGTCTCTGCAGCACCATAATACTTTTTTTTTAGAATGGTTTGACACATCGTTAGCCTTTAACAAATATTTCCGCGATTTGGATAGTCCATATTCCAATTACGATAATTGGGCAGCCCTAGTGTCTTTCACTCTTATCCTCCTTTGACTCACATGCTGCATGTATGGTGGTGTGTGACCTTGGTTCCCCCCCTCTAACCTGCCTCTAGGCGCTACTGGGTTGTTGACTCATGGAGCAGAAGTTGCTGTCGCTGGAAAAGCATGTCTACATGTACCGAAAGTGCGTGTGTGTGCATGTGTGTGTGTGTACAGCATGTTGATGTGTGTGAGTGTTTTCAAAGGGTACTGCTCAGTTCAGGCAGAAACGCTGCAGCCTGTCCAGAGGTATTAACATCTTGGCTCACCTCTCAGTGTTTGTGGCTTACTGTCCATCCGAATACGTTGTGTACAGTGTGCAGACGCTATGTTGGTGTGTTTGTGAGATCAGTTGGCAGCTTTGTGGTTGACAAACAGCGGTTCAGGGGCCATAAAGGGGCCTTCAGGGGGCTTTACACAGTCTTCAGCAAAGAATATTTAAATTTTACATATATTACTAAATGTATGCCATGTGAATAAGAATTATTCACTCTCAGCACCACTCTCAGTGCATAGAGTTTAGTAATAAATTGATGACAGACAAAAATCCTCCCAAATGAGGGTTCTTGGAGGGATTGGATGTTAAATCATTAACATGACATAAGACTGTCTAAGACTGCCAAAATCCAGCAGACTACAGTGTTGATCTGACAGTTTATCTCCATCATCTGTGTCTCCACAGGGTTCAGTAATCATGTATGATGCGGCGAGGGTGCCATCTCCTAAGGATGGTGCAAACGGGATGGCCCAGCCCGTGGTCCCCGGGGCAGGACCAGGACCGGGACCAGCTGCAGGATCAGGAGGGCCGGCAACGAACACAGTCCTACAGGCGAAAACAGAGGAGGGACAGCCAGGTACGGAGGAGGAGGAGGAGGAGGAGGAGGACCAGCCCAAAGCAGAACCCGTCCTGGTAAAGAAGCCACACAGAGAGATCCTGGACCATGAGAGGAAGAGGAGGGTAGAGCTCAAATGTATGGAGCTCCAGGAGATGATGGAGGAGCAGGGGTGAGTACATGGGACCATTTGTAAAGTTAAAGCAGCTGTAATCTACGTTTTTAAAAGGACAATGTTAATCATGTAGTTCAGTAGTTTTAGTTAGAGCTGCAAAGATGAATCCATTAGTTGTCTATTATTAAATATTCGCAGCGCTGTGGAGTATGGTCTCGCTACACCACAGATACATACATTCTGGGATATGCGAAAAAAATCGCTCAGGGTTATTTGTATTTCTTTAAACCAATCACAGTCGTCTTGGGCGGCGCTGAGCTCTGGACGGAGTAACGGTACCTCTGCAAAATACTCTCGGGAAGGAACTTTTGCACCCCGCAAAAGAAAACCCCACAAACGACCTTGTTTTAGCTTCTCGCATTACCTCAAACCTTTTCTTCATTATTTCTGTCACAGTACAGCAGCGATGACATGGTGTTGGCAGCTGTATTCATATTTTCTAATCGTTTCAAGTACTCTAATCTGACTGCTGACACCGCTACGTCTGCTATGTTTTCGTCTGCTGATTTCCAACAGTAAGCCTTGAAATATTTCTTGTTAATCTTTGGTGACATGTTTGAAAAATCTAACTGTCCCCAAACGGAGCAGAACATGTAGTCTTATATAGCAATTTGGGGCCATCAATTATGCTAATGATCTAATCTTATGAAAGCTTCTCATGCACAGTTGGCATTCATCAAGTAGAAACAAGTCATTTTATTAAGTTTTGTGCTACGAGATTTTATTGAATCCGACTTGGAAGACTTGCACGAGCGAGCCTCAAAGAAAAAAAAGTTTAAAATAGGAATAAAAAATGTTCTTGCATGAAGCCCAATATGTATTAAGCACAACAACTCACCAAGCGAGTAAGTGACTCCAGTTGCACTGGGTATTTGATGTCAAGTGACATTACCGTTTTCAGCAAAACCGCAGTTGTTTATCTTTAGTTTACAATTCGGTTATTGTCGAGCTGTTTGGAGTGCGAGCTATGAAAGCATTCTCTGTGTAGTAGAACACTTGACATTGACAGGTATGTACCTGTAGGGGGGCTGAGTTCACAAGCTGCACCGAAACATTACATTCAAAATCTGTTACCTGCCAAAAGTCATTTTCATCGCAATATTGGGAAGAAAAAAACAACCCAAGCCCCTGCAGAGGAGTGAAGTAAACATAAGGGGCTGAGTTTTTGTTAGGAAATGGTGCATAGCAGCTGTGTTTTGTTGACATGGCCATTTTTAGCAGCATGCTATGGAAATGGGATGGGATCAGGATACATGCATTATCAGGAGTTGTGATAGCTGGAATCTGTTATTATCAATAACTTCATAGTTTTCATAGGGATGGGCATGAGTTTGTGCTTCTTATTTTAATTTTTTGCTTTGTAACTGTCAATATCTTACTACAAATACTATGACGAGTGGTTCATGCCACCCACCGAGCTACAGTAATATGTACGGTAATAACGTTACAACATTCAAAACGCTCATAAAGTTATTTTTAGAATGATTGATTGTTTTGACCACTGATAAGAGCGCTGGGCTATCCCATGATTGAATTTGCCACATAACGTTAGCTACAGTAGCTGGATGGGTAATCGCTTCATCTAATGGTAGGTTAGCAAGTTAACGTTAGCTAACATTACTTGCGGCTATTTAATTAGATTGAAATGGCATAGCATGAAAAACTGTGAATAAAACTTGAATACATTACCTCGTCCGGGAACATTATTTCTGCCTGAGTCACGTCAGATCGATTTATTTTTTTTTTTTATCGGCAGTGGTGGTTGTTTAATAATGAAGACAACTCCCATGATTCAACGCTACGTCATCAAAAACTCATTTCGGACACTATTCTCACGTTAGATTGTACTCTATAATAATTTAATGAAAGTACCGAAAATGGAAATTACTTCCATTTTAAGTTTCATTGTAGATTTTCCATGACAAACAAATAAACAGAGAGGGCAAACAGACAGTACAGGGGCATCGCTAACAAATAAGTGACAGGACAAACGCATTAGTGCTGGGGTTAGTGTTTAAATTGTGTCATGCCAGTGTTTTCATCTGACACAAAATGTGACCACGGGAACATATGCATGGAGGTGGTTTAACATCAACACATACATTGCTTCAACACACAGATACATTCTTCTTTTTAAATAAAATATTATTAAACGGAAAGAGATAAAAAAATTAAATAAAAGAAATAAGAAAATGGAAATTACTTTAAAAAAAAACGCCCATCGGTAGTTTTTGTTTTCCTATAAAAACATCCTTGTATGATGCTTGTATGATGACGAGTTTGCTGTGGACAGAATGACGTGAAACAAATGAAACCAATGTGGAGGGAAGCTCTGATCCTGGAGGTAACTGATTCTTGGAACAAGAAATGGTTCCATATTAGCTGAAGGACTCTACAGGGACCATTTTGGCAGTTAACTGGGTGCTTCCTGCTTGGCCAGCTGCCCCATTTAACATAATTGGCAAATGTTCACAATCGGCAAGCCGGTGAAGGACCATGTCCTTGTCACTGTTCTAGTGGATTATGTTTGCCGGTTGGGTACCTGTGGAGAAGCAGAGAGGTGGTGAAGAGCCTTACTGCCGGGTAAAAAGAAGAGACTGGCTGCTATATGTGTGTTGGGATTCTACACTGCCCACAGGCCAACAGTGGGAGTTAGTTGTGATAACAACCACAGTGTGCTGGTAATTGGGCTTTTGAAATTGTGAGAAACAAGTACTGTAAAACATGCAGAAACATCTCATGGGGAAAAACTATTCAATTTATTCTCTGAATTTAAGCTTTTGAATTGTGTGTGTGTGTGTGTGTGTGTGTGTGTGTGTGTGTGTGTGTGTGTGTGTGTGTGTGTGTGTGTGTGTGTGTGTGTGTGGAGCTTGGGTTGAGCAGGTGGGAGCAAGAAATCCTGATAATCCCTTGAACAAAGATTGTACCATGTAGCTTCATTATACATTACAGCAATGACACACATTTGATATCATGAATGAAAATGAGACCCATGTACACATACATACACACACACACAGATAAATTAATTCATCAGCGGCAGCCATTTCTGCTTCACAATGTTGTTTATGTCACAGATGCACAGATGCAGCATTACTCATCCTTGATGTTGTTCATATTTGCAGCCAACACTTAAACTTTGTATTAATAGCCTCCTCCTTAAGTAGTGGTTACTAGTGAGGTTGCCATAGAGACAGTCAGCAAAGAACACAGGGCAACCCAGCGTAGCCTGTTTCATTAGCATGATGTGTGTCCTCCAGCAAAAAGTTAGGATGAGCTCAGTGTGTGCTTATGCCAAGGGCCATGAAAACTGTAGTGACTGCAGTTTGCCTTAATCCACAATCTCAAGTCTTCTCTCAGGCTGATCTGCGCGCCACACACACACACACACACACACACACACACACACACACACACACACACACACACACACACACACACACACACACACACACACACACTGCTGCTTGAATAACCACAGCTACCAGGCAACCTCCAGGCTAGCTGAGACTGTAATTAACAACGAGCTCTGTAATACGGTATGGAGAAAATTCACTTTCCCACTCATACCTCGTGACATTTTATTCACATCACATTTGTGATTTATGGAAAGCTGGCTAATCCTTGATATATTAGGGGAGGGTGATTTTAATTGAATAAAGGGGAGTTTTTTCTTTTTCTTTGGTCAAGGCTAGAAACGAGAGGTAACAGACAAAAATTTGAATGCCAGTATGTGGGACCGGTGTTTTTTTCAAATTTAAAAAAGAAAAAAGTAGTTTCTTTTTCTGTTTTGTCTTTCCCACTGCTGAGTGTACCATGTCAGAGTATGGAGATTAATTGAATCACTACTCCTATTGAGATGCTTTGAGTAGCCAAAGGTGGATTAGACATTTCTTCCACAATTTCTTTCTACCTGTCTCTCTTTCCCCTGAGTGTGACTGGGCTTCTCAGGCAGTGGGGCCTTGCTGATGGTGGAGCTACGACAGATTGGTGAAGCTGAAAGGGAACTGCTGGAATTTACCCGCTCCGCTCATCTCCTGGCTCGGAGTAGACATAGTTGCTCCTGGTTTGAGTGCTGTAAAAGAGTCATGATGTCTAGTGGAATCGTGTAGCAACAGGCAGCAGCTTGGCTAATGATGGCAGAATACAAGGAGACCATACACTCACGCTGACCAGCTCCACTCACTCGTCACACTGCACAAGCTCGGCTGGCAGGCAGTCGCACTTGAAGGACAGGCGGCCACTCAGCTGAATGTTAGAGCTCTGGACGGACTTGAGTCATCTTGTTAAGCTATAATGAAAGGAGAATCTCATTTGCCAGCTAGGCTCAGCACAGCTCCCCTTGCCTCTCCAATTTCTAATGTTCCTCTTTAAATGAGAGAGCGTGAGTGCATGTGTGCAGGATTAAGGGATAGAGCGGGGGATGAAAGCGAGGGAGAGCAATGCCAGGCATTAGACACAATTAAAATGGTGGCTGGGGTCTGTTTTCATTTGTTGTGGCTATAAGCCAGCAGGCTCAGAATCTACGTCACCCCTGAGTCCCCGTCCTGACTGAGGCCTCGGTGAAGGATTAGGCTGGGGGGCAGGTTGGACGCCTGCCTCCTTCTCTAACCCTGCCAGCATGGCAGACTCTCAACCTCCTCCCTTTACACCCCCAATCCAGCCGTGCTGTTCCTCAGAGATCAAACCAGGATAAATAGTCTGTCATGAGTGATGGCCTCACCCTGGGAGCCAATTAGACGGGCTCAGCAATTAAAGGAGTCTGTTCATTTAGCTATCCATGGCCTGGTAGCATCCCACAGTCATTAGTGCACTGAGTGCCCCGCCGCTACAGGGAACATTGCCCTTTTATGTATATTGGATGTGCTGTAAGTTTCATACATTTACTCTGTTAGAGGAGCTCTTTGAGGAGATGGTACAGTGCATAAGTGAGGCACCGTCAACAACATCCTGTTGTCTTGGACACAGTGCGTGTACTGAACAGCTCAACAAGCTTACTTTCTACTTTCAAGCAAGTTTGGCTGCCTTATGATAACACAGTTCACTGGCAGATTTCAAGCTCAAGGGCTGCTATGCATGCAAGGGTCCAGATTCTATTTCAGGGTTGTTTTCCACACTAATTGAGGCATAATGATTGTGCATGATTTGAACTCCTGCGGTGTCTGAGCGTTTTTGCAGCTCTCTAATGAGCTTGAATCTCATCCACACACCGAAACTGACACTGACACCGACACCGACACACACACACACACACACACACACACACACACACACACACACACACACACACACACACACACACACACACACACAACAGAGCAGCACGTGTGCTTGGCCTTTCTTTTGTGTTCTGGCAATGGTACGAGTTTTTTTAAATTCGAGGCAGAAAATATTACTCCTCCTGCTTCACCAAGATGTGCGCGTGTGTATTAGAAAATGACTATCGTTTGAAAGCAGAGTAGAGAGGTGTAGCCTGGCACAAGCAAAAAGGACACAACATAACCCAGAGATGCATAACTGAATTTGTGGCTCTACTATATACATAATGACGTACAAGCAAATTCATTTCAAGACCGAGCAGTCTACTGTAAATTGAGACAGAAAGGAAAGGGGTTTAGAGGTTTAGGTTTAGGTAGTAGTCAGGAGCTAAATTGCTGTGTTTTGGCCACCACTGCTGTGGTATTGCTTTAATAGCATCTGCAGTGACACTTTTAGCATTGCAGGAGTGTAGCTTGGATCTTATTAAGAGAGAGCTGCTCTCTGAGGCTCTAAGGCCAGAGCAAATAGCTATGTCTGCTCTGATGGAGGTCTTCCTGCAAGCCAAAGCCTGTGTAATAAGACGATAAGCCTGTGTCCTATAAGACTGAAAATTGGAGGCACCCATTTTATACATCGTCACCGGGAGGGGGCCCAAGCCAATATAGGAGCTCCATGCTAGACGAAATAACTTCAAATGCTGTTGTTGCCGGAGGACTTAGAGAAGATGAGCAATCAGAAAGAGTGGCAATGGCAGATTGTGCTGCTCCAGCCATTGATCTGCTTACACTGTGGGGGAGGTGAAAAGGGCAGCTTTATATAGTGAGAGAAAGGTCTACTCTTTCTGTCTGCTATATCTAGTAACTGTTATCTAACCAGACAATCCATGACTGTGAAGAGCATCAATTGAAAATCCTCTCCAATCGAGAGTTAAACAATTTCACTGTGGCCCGGTAGGCCGCTTTAATTCTGCCCCTGAAATAGAAAATGTGGGGGTGTTCAGTTTTGCCTTCCCATGTTCCCAGCACCATTCAATCTTTCTAACTACATTGGCATCACTTTGCCTCTGTGCTCTTTGAAGCAGGATTAATGGCTGCAGAGTTTCATAGGTGCACGGCAGCGCCTGGGGACGACTTGCAGAAAAAGGCTCTTCAGATATTGAGCGCACAAACATCCCTGGCATTCTGAAGGAGTACACACAAACACACACACACACACACGCCCCACACGTAGGCACGTCCTCATCAAGTCGATGACTATCAGCAAACGGATGGTCTCCAGGCCACAACTATTCATTTTCCTGGATCGTGAGTTAATTGGGGAGGGGGGGGATCTGTGGGTGCCCGGAGCTGTCTAATTACTCCAATCAAGTTCTTTAATCGTGGTGATTTTTCATGGCTGGGGTGGCGGGGAGCCCGTCGCGCTGATCGATGTCCTCTGTCTATCTCCACCCAAATCACTGGGACTCTCCATGCTGTAGGCAGTGGGTCTGGGCTAAATGGCTTTCATTTGGCTCCACTTTGGCTTCTGAACAGTCACACCTTATACACACAAACACACACACACACACGCAATGAAAACACACAGTTTGCTCAGTTTAACATTCATTTCAATATGAATTCAGTGTTACCCAGCCTTGCTGAGAGTGACCGCTCCAATCAGCCTCTCCTCTGCACTGTCAGGGCAGAACAGATGGTGTATTAGGCTGAAAGCAGCTACCTTTACAGCTGTAAGAAGTGCTAATTAAATGTGCAGAAGACAGATGTGTAGTTGCAGTGTGCTCATCCTATAATAGCCACTGACAAACATCCGATATGTGGCCATTTACACAGATTGATTCAGAGCTCCACTATGGACCCCTGCCTGACTTCTCTTTAATGCAACTCAATAGTTAAGCGATCATGTGAGAAATAGTTTTCAGTCTTCTTTCCTCAGACTTCTTTTGTCCATAGATGTTTTTATCTATGTAGGTGACTCACCATTGACCAGGTTCTTGCAAGCATTCCCAGGTGCTATGGGGGATTTTCCTGGCTCATACCTCTAAGCCCCCAGCTCTATTTGAAGCAGCACCGCTGCTGGGCCTACGCTCTCTGGCTTTGGTTAGTGAGCTAGACCCATCGTGTGTAGAACTTCATGGTCGAGCAATTCAATGAAGGACAGAGAAAGAAGCAAAAAGAAGAAATTCTGTAGGTCACATGTCAACACAGGCTTGAGCTTCACAAGCTCTGACACCGCTTTTTTTTTTTTTTTTTTTGCTTCAGCGGAGATAGCTGCAGGCACTTCCAACATCCTCACCATCATCAGCACAATATGAACGAGAAAGCCCTACAACCACGGCGTCTGTTTGGCCTGTGCGCATTCAGCCAGTATCCTATCCTTCTCACTCTTTTACCTATTGCGCACCGTCCCTCGATACAGACAGCTGAGAGCACCCAGGGACCGCTGTAGATTTGTCGGGAAGCCGCTAACGTTTGGCGATGGCTGTTGCGATGTGCATGGAAAGCCATGAATATAAAGTGTGTGTTTGCGTCCTGCATTGTGCTGAGTTGACAGCTGCTGGGCTGAGAGATTGCCGTACAGCAGGACCTGATGGTGCTGTCACACCGGCTGGCTTCTTGTCTATGTTGGGCCGTCATCCAGCTAGTTCAGCTCTCCATCGCACTTCTCCTAATCTCATTCTCCATACCTTCAATGCGCTGATAGCACCAAACTCAGAATACATGGTATCAGCTGCTATGTTTAATCTGAGAACAGCAAACACTCCTCAGACTAATGCCATTTCCACGCTGAATAGAGCCACAAGCTAATTTACAATCCAGTTTATAGATTTGGTCCCGCTAAGAGGATCTGTTGCCAAGTAAGAGTCTGTGCACTTTCCTTAATGCAAGTGGAGCTCACATGTCCGATTTTATCACCTGTCGAGCAGGAAAAAGAACTGCATGGCCAGAAGCACATACCCACATACATTTGTGTACTTTTGATTTGGGGCTATTTTTCATTGTGTGTGGGTCAGGTCTTTTAGTTCCAACTAAAGAGAAATCTTAATGCTTTAACGGGAAAGTTTGCAGGGCTCCCTAAGACTAAATATAAACAGGAATTATTTTCTTGCCATGCAGCCACATCTTGCCATGTGTTTTAGCTTATATTTGTTTACATTTTGGCAAACTGGCACCATTAAAAGTATGCAGAATTGGCTTTTAGCGCTTCCTATTTGTAATGCACCAATGCCTGTACAGACAACTATCACTGCATTACTTTGATAATGAAGAAAACTTAAAAACGTGATGATTCTCAGGCAAGTTCTGTCTTTTTTCTATGATTTCTAAGCAGAGCTTTGGATGGGAGCAACTGGGGCGCTAAGGGCTTTGAAGTACTTCAATTACCTCTATGAGCTGTGTCACAATCACTGGTACTGCTCCAAATGCTGACCATGTTGATAAGTGGGCCAAATCAGTGGGCCAAACTACAATAGCTGGCATGCGCCTGTCTTTCACCTCGCACAGTATCTTTGCCTCACATCCCTCTCAGCAAAATAGCAAATATTCCCTGAAATGTTGAGCTGCTCTTTGAAGAGAGACAAGATAAACTGTTACCAAATAAGAGTGTGTGTTTCAGCACCAAGTGAAAGACCGTTCTTCAGTACTTTGGTAATTGCAAGTGGAGCACACATTTCAGATGTTAACATTTACCAAAGATGCAAATTGCACATATCCGTGTGTTGAGACTCGAAGAGATGAGTTCTAAGGCTTAATTCTGAACATAGTGCTACTGTATATCCCAGGCACCCCTCAAACATGCTCTTGTTGTTGTTAATATGAACACTACAGCATATTATTGGCTGAGTCTTTCAGTCAGTCTAATTCTGTGATGTCTGGCTCCTGGCTACACTTTCACGGCTTTATTATTTCTCTCCCTCCTCCGTCCTCTTCTCTCCCTTTATGTTTCTCTGTAGCTCATTACATCCCGTTGCCAGAGCAGAATGTGACGATGGTGTGGAGATGGTGTGAATACACTAGGAGATCAGCTCGGTGTCCAGTGCTTTATAGAGGCCATGCGCTGTCAGGTTTACAGACATGCATAACTCCTGTCCATCTGTAGAATGGCACAGGACAGAAGCTACTTCATTGTGGCTGCCTCACTTGTTCAGACAAGCTGGTAGAATTATTCCTGTCCCCCATCGCAAAGCTGTCAGCAGATACAGTCTTACTGTGGCAGGCCTGTGGTCAGAGGTTGTTACTTGTGTTATTAACACATTGGGAGGATGTAGCCCAAAGCTGTATGCATGAATTATTGTATGAGCGTTTGATTCATTCATTATCTACTGCGGCAAATAACATCACAATGAAATGAGAGTATAACTGATAGTTTTGATGCTGTCTGGTTGCACCCACTGACATCTGAAAAAGCCAGATATTCTCAATTAGAAAATATGAATACAAGTCTAAAATGTGACACAGACAGTAATTGCTTCCCCCGCTGCAGCAGTGTGCAGTATTCTGTCTGGCAGCTTGTTGAAAGGTCCTCACACTGCCCCACAGTTGCTCTCAACTCAGTGCTTAGCTTACACAATAAAACATGACATGCAGCCCGGGCCTGAACAAGGAACCCACCGGGGTCGGGGGAGGTTGACAGTGAGTCATCAGAATATACATAATTTGGCTGGGTGTCATTTTTGAAACGGTCAGAGGACGGTTGTTGCCATTTGTTAAACACTGTGTGATAGCTGGGGATAACATAGCTCCTACACAGGCATCTGGCACTTATGACAGATGACAATTAGCCTCGCCAGTGCCCCTGCTGCATTCAGTGCTGTTATTAAAAGCAGCTGCTTAAGTTTGCAGTATGTTCATCATTCACTTTCTTATACATACTTATATTCATGCTCTGCTCACTACACAGATTACTAGGGAAAAACTTTTCAATTTATTCTCAGAATTTAAGCTTTTGAATACTGTGTGTGTGTGTGTGTGTGTGTGTGTGTGTGTGTGTGTTTGTGTGTGTGTGTGTGTGTGTGTGTGTGTGTGTGTGTGTGTGTGTGTGTGTGTGTGTGTGTGTGTGTGTGTGTGTGTGTGTGTGTGTGTGTGTGTGTGTGTGTGTGTGTGTGTGTGTGTGTGTGTGTGTGTGTGTGTGCCTCTACTAACTGCTGTGTCTTTATGTGTCCATCCTCAGGTACACAGAGGAAGAGATTCGGCAGAAAGTGAGCACATTCAGACAAATGCTGATGGACAAGGAGGGCGTCATCACCAGAGATGGTCCACACACACAACCAGTGTAAGTTACTGTGTATCAGGTTGAAAGGCAGGGTTGGTAATGTTGAAAAGCTACAGTAGCAAGATTTGACAGTAGCATCACGTCGGGGCTCCGTCTAACCCCTTGCCCCTGCACCGCTGCGTCGCTGCTTCAGAGGAGAGCGGAGAAAGCACCACAATTTTACTTCATGTCTCATTCACCGGTAAGCAAAATGCTAATTCTATCATACCGAATGTTTAAAACAAACATCACTGCTGTTAGCAATGTGGCGACGACGCACATTAAGCTTAAGCTTGCACACGGGAGGGGTAGAGTACGCGCAGCAGAACAAGGAGGCATTTCATTGGTTCTTTCCAAGCGGACCACGAGGCAGTGATTGGTGGGCGTTTTTACAGGATCACAGCAGCTACAGATGATGGATCTTTTTTGCTCCTTTTTCAGAGCCAATAAGTTATTTATTATATATTGGAAACTTACTTATATATTGGAAATAGTTACCAACCCAGGCTTTAATGTCGGTCATGTGTGTATTAGGGGTGTAACGCAGAGCTACTCTCTATTTCTGTATCTCTTTATGTCACAACAATATCTGTATTCGTATTGGCAGTGGTGGAAGAAGTACTCAGATCTTTCACTTCACACAATTTCTATATAAAATATAAAGTAGTATATTATATTATTTGATGATTATTAATACATTTATGTGTAAATCACTTTAATGTTGCAGCTGGTAAAACATTGTCTATTTGAACCCCACCTTCAAAAAATTATAAAAAAGTAAGCCTAAACTGAGTCTAAATAAAAGCAGCAACTCTTTATTGTCCGAGTTAAAATCAATAGTAGAACAGAAGGTCACAATACACGTCAGAAATACACTGGGCCCATTCTTTGGAAATTGAAGGTTGTGCATGCAATGAGAGGAGGAGGCCCAGAAGAAAATAAAGTTAGTGTCAAGTGCCAAGCTTCATGAAGGTCATGAAATAAAAAATAACCTGCAACGTCTGTCAAGCTTTATGTTGTACTGCACAACTAACCAAATGAAACGTTATTAAGGATGAACCACGCCGAATATTAAAACTAATCTACACGTCCGTGTTTTTAGTTTATTGCCCATTTGTTTACATTCTGTCACATCAGCATCATGAAAAGTCCTGCTGGTTCTCTACTAGCATTAGCCTGGATTACTTTGATACATCAGAACAAGACTGAATCTGGAGCGCATTATTTCTAAACGGCTTAAGACATACAGTATCTGTTGTAAAGAGTGCTGATGTCTGCGTGTTTGAGTTATTACTCTGAGAAGAAGTAGTTTTAGGTTTAGGGTACATTGTGTCAATCAGGTCACAATTAAGAGGAGGAGGTGCATATTACTGCAAAAAATCTGGATTCAGAGCACATCATCGGTGCATATTCAAATACAAATTATGTTTTGCATTCGCTATACACCCTGCCTCCTTTTTGTCATTTGTTTTCTTCTTTTTTCATTTAATTTATTAGGGAACCCAAAGAGTTTTGGATCATTGATGCTAAATTAATTCTAGCAAATGAATCTAATAAAACTAGACAGCCATAAATATCAAATGCAAGCAGAAATTGATTTATAAAAGAGATTATGAGAAATGGCCTGCCAGTCTAATAATGTATTCAGGCGGTTGGTTCAAGGGAATATGGACCGTAATTGCAAAAATGCAATACATTTTAATTTGAATCCTTGCCTTTTGACTGACAATGCCCCTCTCTGAATACACAGGGAATGGTTAAACCCCAAAGCTTCGAAAATAATCAGTAGCAAGTCTATTTTAAACTCTGCTGGAAGCCAATGAGGCGAAGATTGGCATGATAATTGTCAAAAATGTCCGTCTGTTTAGCACTAAGCCTGGCTGTATAGCTTTGAGCACGAGGTGGCATGGGAGAGTGTGTCATCTGAGACGAGCATAGATGGAAATAAAGGAACCAAAATAAATGACTGCGTGTGTAGTCTCCGTCCAGATCACAGACAGACATTCGCACACTCCCAAACGCCACTGTTTCAGCCATCACAAACATGGGAAACAGCAGGATGTGGGTGCGGTGGCCCTCCTGAGTCACTCCATCATAATGTTTGTGTGAATGATTGAGAGAGGCAGTGTGGTGGTGGCGACGGGAAAACGCTGTCTGTGAACTAATGACTGGTAATGGTGCTGATGCTTCCTGTCTCACAGACTAGACTAATGATCCTCCCTCCTCTGCACCTCAGCCGCTGTCTGACGTTAGACCAGACCAGGCTGAAACGAGGAGGAAGGCTGAGGGAGAGAATTATTGACAACGCTTTGTTTTGCTTTTCGCATTAGTTCAATCTAAAGGGCACTTCTGAGTCGGGTCAATTTGGGATTTCAGAGCTTGCCTTAAATTCTGCAACTTTCCATCTCCAGAAATAGCCTGGCTCCGCCTTCCTACGTTCTTCCACTTAATTTTCATTTTCCTTCAGTACTAGTCTGGTTTTGCGGTATATTCTTGGGTTTTCTCCGGCCAAATCTTTACCGGTCCAATCAGTGAACAGAGGGAGTGGCTGAGAACGATGACGTTGAGGTCGTGCACTAGTTACAGTTGTAGTTCTGTAATGGCGGCGGAGAAAGATGCGAGCAAAGCCATTCGGTCCTTTGTGGCAACGCTGTCAAATATCTAGAAGTTAAAGCCCGATGCAAGAACAATCTTTGCTGAGTTGTGTTGGTGGCCATGATGTTGTGGTCCTCCTCCCCACGGGGTTCAGGAAAAGTTTGATTTTCCAGCTAGTTAGTGGTGAAGGAGTTGGCTAAGGCGAATGCTAGCGATGCTAAGCCGACGTCACAACCAAACGTTAGCGATTGGTTATGGCAGATCCAGAGTGGCTCTGGGCAGATCCAATAGTTCTAAACTTCAACAGAGTACCCGCCTTCATGAAAGTTAACACTTGTCAATGGAGAGTTGCCAGACTCTGTACAAATGAAATGTACCAGAGTCTGGTAGCACCAGGCTACTCCAGAAAGGCCTTGATGTGGAAAATTGAAGAAGGCTGTAATTTGCAGGGTTGTTATCCTCCCACCCCAATCCGCCTCACACTCAACTCTCCCCCAGGCCCTTACTGTACAAACACACACACACACACACACACACACACACACACACACACACACACACACACACACACACACACACACAGTATAGACCTCTTTCTGAAGTAATCTACATCCCTCTGCTCAACATTGTGACTTTACATTTGTAGTCTGAAGCATGATGGGAAATAAGCCTTAATAAACCCATGGGTTGGCCTCGGGGCAAAACTGTGCTAAAGGCCTCCTGATACTTACTGCCACCAGCAATAAAAAAAATCCAACGCATTAACAGTTAATATTAATATTTAACAGACTGAAATGTTTCAACAACTATTGGATGGATTGCCTTAGAAGTTTGTACATTCCTGGTCCTCAGAGGATGAACCCCACTGACTTGCCCCACCATGAGGTTGACAACTTTCCAATTACTGTAATTACCATGATCTTTTGTACAGGCATTCGGGGTTTCTAGATTATGAAGCCTATGACTTTGGTGATCACCTGATGTTCCTTCCAGCGCCACCACAAGGTTGACATTTTTGGTTCAGAGTGAAATCTTTCCACTACTATTGGATTGTTTGCCATGAAAGTGTGTACACACATTCATGTTCCCTTCCGGGTGCATTGTAATAACTTTGGTGATCCTCCAACATTTTATTTAATTTTCTATTTAGTTTATGATCAAATACCTGCACACCTAATGGCATTCCCATCAGCCCCAGGTGTAGCCTACTTTGTGTTTAGTGCTAAATAATTAGCAAATGTTAGCACACATTTACATTTAACATGCTAAATTAAGATGGTGAACACAGTAAACCTGATACCTGCCAAACATCAGCATATTAACATTGTCATTGTGTGCCTAATTACAGCCTCACAGAGCCGTTAGTATTACCTGCACTGAAATTCAATACTTTGATTGAAATTCGAAAGGAAATTCAAATTTATGTGACATGCAGGAAAAAAGTGACTTTTAACTGAAAAAGGGAAAATGTCATCGTAATTTAGGTCCATACTGATGCTGTGCAACTTCAAGCAAAAAGGGATTTCTGTATAGATCTAGATGATGTACCGTACCATACCGTTAGATTTACTAAATGATAGGAGGCTTCATCACAACCTCAAATATACTACTGCCTTTAGCGTGTTTGACTTTGCTCAGCTGGGAGGTTTTTTATTCAGATGCCATCTTTTCCACAGGGACTATTGCTATTGACAGGCTAGGCCCCTCAGCTGTAGCTTAATATTCGTACACACTAGCAGTAAACAGCCAGCAGTAAGCATGGATGAGCTAGCTCATAACTCTGTTTACTGCTGTCCCACATTGATTTCCTGCAGAATTGATGTGAACCCAGGGTGGAAGAAAGGAATGCAGTGTGTAAAGCCTCTGAGAGCCATTCAGGCTTACACACTGCCCGAACCGAATGGGGAAGCTGACCCTGGGCTTTACATAACCTATTCAATATCTGATAAAACGTCTGAGACCGACGTTACTTCATTAGCAAACAGAAATGGATCTACTGTTCGACTGTTCTGTGCAGAGATCTAATGTGGGTGCAACCAGAACATCATGGTTTTTCCCTATGATCACAGAATTGATCAGCTCAGCTTACAGTTTTTTTGGATTGCTTAAGCACGATTTTCAAAACAGGGCCCATGTTTTCAAAACACTACACACAATTAGCACAACCACACACACAATTAGCAAAACACTACAGATCCTTTGCATAATTAAACACTCTTGTAAAAACTATACACTTTTGTTTAAAAACCACACTTGCATTACTATACTCTGTTTGCACTGTTTGCATGAGTTACACTCTTCTGTGATAAACCTAAAACACTTTTAGCACTTCTACTTCCCTATGATTAGAGTAGGCTACCATCAACAAAGTACAAATATAATGTAAATTCACCAAACACTACACAAGACCAATGTTGCAGACTGAAGAAACTCATTTATTTCTCAACACGCCCAAAATGTTGACATGGAGATTCATAATACTGTAACAAAATGTCACTTTACGTATTGTACTGTAAGTTTACTGTAAAAAAAAACAAACAACAAAACTAGACATTGTCTCTTCGCCTAGCTGGATCTGTCCAGAGAATTTCATCAACATCGCAGGCAATGTTGTCAAGAAACGTCTTGAATGACGAATCCATCCTTGCATTGCTGCTACCTCCATCTGGTCACAGGCCTCCTCCATGGCTTGGATGAGGGGTACCTCAGCCTGGAGACGGAGATCATATACCTTCCACTGCCATGCCAAGAAAAATTCTTCTATAGGGTTGAGGAATGGAGAGTATAGTGGAAGATATAGGACGGTGAAATGTGGATGTTGCTGAAACCAGTTCTGAACCAGAGCAGAGCGGTGGAAAGACACATTGTCCCAGACAACAATGTATTGCATATGATCGATTTGATTTGCTGCTGTTATGTTGTGCAATTGGTCCAAGAATGTAAGTATGAGTGCTGTGTTGTAAGGGCCCATATGGGCATGGCGGTGGAGGACCCCATTCTGTGTAATGGCTGCACAGAGTGTGATATTACCCCCACATTGCCCTGGGACATCGACTATAGCCCTGTGGCCAATGATGTTTCTTCCCCTCCTTCGTGCTCTCGTCAGGTTGAACCCACCCTCATCTACGTCAATAAACTCATGCTGGATCTCCTCTCCATCCATTCGTAAAACTCTCTGAAGAACAGTGTCAGGCAAAATTGTGTAGTTCAGTTTAAATGTAGTATACATATACAGTACAGTAAAATATTATGAGGCAGTATGCAAGATCACACTCACACCTCTGCATAATCATGCCGCAGTCGTTTCACCCTGTCGGAATTGCGCTCGAAAGGCACTCGATAAATTTGCTTAATTTGAATATGTTTTTTTTTGAGGATGCGTGCCAGTGTTGATGTTGAGACCTAATGGATATCGTTGAAACTGGCGTGGTTATTGACAATGTTAGTTTGGAGCTGATTGAGTGTTATAGCATTGTTGGCCAAAACCACGTTTACTATCTCACTCTCTTGCTGTTCTGTGAACATAGGAGGCCTTCCCCCTTGTCGTTCCTGACCCTCAATCCTATGTAGAAAAAAAAACAGTATACAAAATAGTACAGTAATTTCACAGGAAAAGGTAACAGAAGTGCTGATAGTGCATAGAATACAGTACTGTAAGCAGTTACTGAAACCGTGCAGATGTGTTTGATATGATGATATTTTTACAATACCTATTTTCCAGTCGAAATGTTGTTATCACACTTGCCACTGTGTATCGGCTTAGATTTGGCTGTACTCGCAGTCCAGCCTCCCTCAGCGTCAGGCCGTGGTTGACAACGTGGTCAACCAGTGTTGCGCGGATCTCATTTGTCAGATTCGTTCCTCTTTGAGCACCTTCTTGTCTTCCTCTTCCTCTTCCTCTACCGCTAGCGCTACCTTTACCTCTATCTCTACCTCCAGCATGGTCTCCATCTCTTCCTCTTCCTCTGTTGATTCCTCCTCTGTTGATTCCTCTTCCTCACCTTCCTCCTCCTCCTTGTCGTCCTCCTCCTCGTTCTCCTCCTCGTCTTACTCTTTCTCTGACTATTTCCATTGTGCTTGAAGACCGATGAACTCACCTGCTGCTTTTTATAGTGCTTATACACCTGATTGGTGTGTCTACAATTAGGCAAACAAGTGTTTGCACACCTGATGACTGTGTTGAACCAATTGGTTGGAAGGTGCGGTAATTTGACAGTCAGTGCTTTGGTATTGCAAGGAAGTGACTTCATGATAGATTTTTGTGTGTAATGTATGTTAAGTGTGTTTAGTGTTTTGCAAATCACTGTGTGTAGAGTTTTGCAACAAGTGTGAGTTTGACAATGTGCTTATAGTTGTGCAAATATGGGCTGATGTTTTGCTTCTTGAGTGTAAGGTTTTGCTAATAGTGTACTACTTTTAATTTTAGTGTGTAAGCAATCCAAAAAAACTGTAAACCTCCAGCCCGGTCAATCCTTCATCTTAATATGACCTCCATTCTTAGCTGCGAAAAGACTAGCAAGACGGTAGTTATGGCGCCCACCGAGGCAGGCGTGTTTGCTCGCTCAGCACTTAAATGTCGGATTTTTCTTTCTTTTTGTGTGTTTCTTGATTATTTTGCAGTGCACAAATGTCATGCACTGCTAACATACAACCGACAAGCACTACTGGACATCGTCAACTCACGACACATTGTTTTTAATAGTTTTAATCTGCCGGAGTTACAACTTATTGTTCGCACCCAGAGTCCCCACCGAAACCATCACCGAAACCATCCCGAAGTACCGGGCTTGAGTGAGTTGGCTGACCCCAGGAGAGCGCTGCGGGGAAGGTGACGCAAGCGAGGCAAGAGAGGAGGGCTCCATGCTAGATGGATGAGCTACGAGCCAGGATTACAACTCAACGGGAAATCAGAGAGTTCTGCGCCCTGATTTTCACCGAGACCTGGCTCTCCGACAAAGTCCCAGAGGCCGCCATTGAGCTACAGACTCACTGTTTACCGAGGGGACCGAACTGCAGCGTCCGGTAAGGCTAAAGGGGGAGGTGTGTGTGTGTTTGTCAGCAACTCGTGGTGTGGAGATATACGGACGGTTGATGAATACTGTTCCCCAGATGTGGAGTTTCTTTCCTGATTCGTGCCTACCATACAAATCAGGAAGTTTCCAAACCAGAAGCCCTGGATAAATACTCAGGTTCGTCACATGCTGCGCGCTTGATCTCTTGCATTTAGATCGGGTGATGAGATTAAGTACAAAGCTGCAAAGTATGGACTGAGAAAAACCATCACAGCGGCCAAGACGCAGTACAGAGAGAAGCTGGACAGCTTCTATTCTACTGCTGACTCGGGGCGGATGTGGCAAGGCCTGCAGCACAGCACATCACAGACTACAGGTCCACCACCAACAACATCACCTCAACAGACAGCCTGCCGGATGACCTCAACACATTTTACACCCGTTTTGAGGCTCCCAGCTACACTGCAGAAAGGGGGACCACGCACACCTGGACCACCCAACCCCCCTCCCCTCCACCAACCATCTCAACAATCCAGGTACACAAAGCTCTGTGGAAGATCAATCCCCGCAAAGCAGCAGGACCAGACAACATTCCTGGGCGGGCCCTCAGAGCATGTGCCTATGAGCTGGCTGATGTGCTCACCTCCATCTTCAACCTTTCCCTCAGCCAGTGTATCGTTCCTTCGTGTTTTAAGACCACGACCATCATCCCCCTGCCTAAGAAGAGCACACCCACCTGCCTGAATGACTACAGGCCAGTGGCACTCACTTCGATCATCATGAAGTGTTTCGAGAGAGTGGTGCTGGCCCACATTCAGAACAGCATACCAGACACCCTTGACCCCTTGCAGTATGCCTACCGGCCCAACAGGTCCACTTCGGATGCCATTGCTGCTGTCATCCACTATTCCCTCGCTCATCTGGAAAATAAGGACTCATATCTAAGGATACTTTTCATCAATTACAGCTCCGCCTTTAACACGGTCATCCCCCATAAACTCACTCACAAACTGTCCACACTTGGTCTGCACCCCACACTCTGTGACTGGCTCCTAGACTTCCTGACTGGCAGGCCTCAGTCGGTCAGGATTGGTAATAGGACATCAGCAAGTATCACCACAAACATTGGCACTCCACAATGCCACTCCACTAACGTCACACAGCTGGTCAAGAAGGCCCAACAGCGGCTGTATTTTCTGAGGAGGCTGAGGAGGTTTGGCATGTCGCCTAAGATCCTCAACAACTTCTACAGCTGCGTTACCGAGAGTGTACTGACCAATTGCATTACTGTGTGGTACGGCAGCACTACTGCCATGGACCGCAAACGCCTGCAGAGAGTGGTGAAGACTGCACAGAAGATCACCAGGACTCCACTGCCCTCTCTACAGAACATCTACCATTGCAGAGTCCACAGGAGAGCTGCTTCCATCCTCAAAGATCCTTCCCACCCCCAGCATGGACTGTTTACACTTCTGCCCTCAGGACGAAGGTACAGAAGTGTGAAATGCAGGACCTCAAGATTAAAAAACTTTTTTTTTCCATTCTGCCATCAGACTCCTAAACAGCCAATTGGAGCTTGCAACCAGGGACATAACTGTTTCATTTTATTGCCTTATTTAAAATTACACTACCTCATTTTTATTGCTTTTATTAAGAAATGCACTATTTCAACTTTAACTTTATTGCCTCATTTTTTGTGTGATATTGTATTTATTGTATGACATTTAGTGTTGACAGCAAAGTAAGAATTTCATTGTGCAGGGAAACATGCTTTCTGTCTGTGCATATGACAATAAACTTTTTGAACCTTGATAAAGCTACTAGCTACTAGATTTGCCCCCACCCTCATACTGTGGCATAATCAATCCCACCTCCACCTACCTCCTCCCAGAATAACAAACTATGATTCTGTGCAGCAATAGAAATATATCCGGGCCTTTACTGGCAGAGTGGCTGTCTGAGTGGGGATGTAAATGGGCTGCACTACTTTGTGCTGCAGCCCTGAGGAGGGCCTTGGCCGTAGTCCATCACTGCCAGGTCCCAGGGACAGTGGCTGAATTAGGGAGCCACTGTGTTGATCACGACCAGGCCGGGCAGATGTCTCCAGCATATTAGAGCATGGCATCATTTAAGAGATTAGAGACACGATTGGGGAATTCGTTGATTTATCTCTAATGACTAAGCATGCTACCAGATAGTTTCAATCGTTGTTAATTTCTCTTCTTGGCATTCTTCCATTCCCGGCCCTACAGGGACACTAGTCTTCAGCTAAAACAAATGTTTAAAGCGTGTGAATGCCTTTTCTGGCATTTCACATATTTAAATCAATCTAGAAAACAACACATCCTGAAAGTTGTCAGATCATGCTTTCCAAATGAGTGGTGGTCTTATAAGAAATGTTTAAAAGCTGTGTAAATTGCTGTATTATTAACACACTAACCCTACATGAATTCTCATTCTTGCTAGCGGCCTCATTCTTTGCGATAGATAAATATTGTATGTGCAGCTTCACTACAAAGAGCTGTCTTTGGTGCCATATCTAATATTTAACATGTTTTGATGTTTAATTCTAGAACTTTTTTCCAAAGAGTATGTAAAATAAAAAGAGGAGTTTGCGGTATTTTAAGCCCTGAGTATTGTCTGCAGTTTGTAAGTAAAACCCAGGGCAAAGAAAGTCCACCAATCACCCAGCGCTGCTCGTTTAGCAGCCCCTTTCTATTCAGTAGCTGGGCTAAGAAGATACTGTGTAAAGAGATTTTAGTGAGTAACTCCTCCTACACTTTCATTGTGAAGTGAGGTTATTTTGCTCTGGCTTGGCATCCCTGCTGTAACCAGTGGTGCTCAGCCAGTTAAGGGCTTTGTTGCCTAATCTCTACACTAGCCCTCCTCTCTTGATCTAAAGTGTGCCCCATGTGTGTTTGATCTCCTTACCAGAGGTGCACTATCCTTTGCGTTGTCACTTTTCTTTTCTCTGTGTGTCGCTTCAGCCTCTTCATCTCATTACTCCTGCCTGTTTTCATCTCCCTTTTATGAATTGAGGCGGCATGGTTAGTTATGGAAGTTACGTCTCTGTCATTATCACTCTTATCCAAATAACCTCTACATATACAAAGTACTTCCATTTGCTACATCTCTGTGTTATAAGTACCAGGAAGCCCAGAGACTGCTCGATTTGTAACAACACTGGGACGTGACCAGGTCAAAGAGATAGGACTGCACGAGGGAAAAATAATCAGTGTGGTGTGTTTTTTATATTTATTTCTTTAGCCCACATGGAGCCTGCAAGGTCAGATCTGGTGGATCAGAGCAGGCCACATAAGAGAGAAGGGGGTAGAGGGGCAGGGAGGATTAGGGAGGAGGCTGCTGCCATCTGTCTTTATATACAATACTGTGCGTGTGTGTCTGTCTGTGGAACAAATGGGAAGATATACAACTACAGGGTCAAAAAACGTTTAGTGTGTGAGCATCACATTTATATGCTTGACTTCTTGTTTTTATTGTTTTGCACCCAAGGTAGGTGCCAGATGTGAAGATACACGCTAGGTGCATTCATTAGACTGCAGCGGAGCTCTAGGGAGAGCAAGTTTGGTCCACCACTTTGTTCCAGACCAAAATATCTCAGCAGCTATTTAATGGATATCCATGAAATTGTCTACAGACATTCCTGGTCCCCTGAGGATGAATCCCACTGACTTTGGTGATCCCCTGACTTTTTCTGTAGCACCAGCCAGCAGGTTCACAGTTGTGGTTTTGAGTAAAAACAACTGGGATGAATTAACATGATATTTGGTAGAGATGTTCTTTTTCCCCTCATGATGAATTATAATAAAATTGGTGATCCTTTTGATTTGTCATCTAGCGCCATCATCTGGTCAGAATTTGAATTTGTGATTTGCAAATTTTATTATTAGAGCTAGTAGACCAATAAATCAATCTGGCAGATGTATCGGCCAATATCCGATTATTGCATATTAGGTGGTGTATATGTCAGCTAATAAGTAACGAATAATTGCAGTACAGGAACTATGTTTGAGATCATTTAGAAACTGTCTCCATTACATCGTTTGTCCACCAGAGAGTACTAACAAGGGGATTTTTCAACAGTAAAATGTCCCACTTAGTATGTATCTTGGACGCAATGCTTGAAAAAAACAAAAATCTAAGGGATATGTATAAAGATTGTTTGATGGTTTATGCTATGGTTTTATCTTTTAAACTATAAAATATCGATAGCAGAATCAGTGAGGCTATAACTAGATAGCATGCAAACTCACAAAATGAATACAGTGAACATTATATCTGTTAGAAATCTGCACGTGAGCTTTAGTGTAACTACATGTCGCGGCAACGCAGGCCGCAACAACTGTGATTGGTCCGCTTGAGCGTGGCTTGGTAACGTAGCATTTCCTCCTATTTCTGGGTTCTCCTTCTCCTTAAACAACATAAAATCAAGGAGAGGGTTAACTTTTCCTGCTACAGCTTGCTGGCCTTGGTCAGAAAACACAGGGGAGACACTTTGTTCCCTCACTATGCTTCCAGAGCCGCTACTCGCCGTCCCTCTCTCTACCACACTCTCCCCACGCACACACACATGCCAGCCCTGCTATTCTCTTAAAGAGATTGACGCACACACCAGCGCATAAGTATAAACATCAGTCCATTTACATAGGCTACGTTGAAAGCTCTGCGTGGAGCCCCCACAGAACCATAAATCCCGTTTACACCTCACAGAGCTGCTAGCATGGCAAGTCTCTAATGAGAAAAGTGTGGAAATATTTTTTGGCCAGGGCTTGCAATTTACCACAGTTACTCCTCTTCTTCACAATACTCACACACTCTCCACATTTATGATCCTTGACTTTTGTGTTTTTAGGGTCAACCACCTGCACTATCAGCCTGACGGGTACGAAGAGAACCCTGAATTGGTTGGCTATGAAGACGGAGACTATGACCACGATTACCACAGTGACAATCGGTAAAGCACACATTTTAAACACACATACGGTATAATGGTGTTGTGTTGACCAGCTCTGACTTCTCAAGTTGTGCATCAAATCCGCCACCTATTATTTCCTTTAACATGGCCTCTGGGTGTTTCCTATGGTAATAGCCATAAACATGAAATTGATCTCAAGATAAAAATGCTCTTCAAATCCTTGAACAACACTCCCACCACTCAGTAACAGCATGCACCTCATTATTATTCATCTTTGAAAACCATAATGCAGATGATCATTTAGATTGGGCATTCTGAATGTGTTACTTGACAAAATAGATTAAGTGTCATTTCCTGTTTCCATTGTGTGATATATTGCATGGTATGGCAGAAAGGATTGGGGAAATGAGAAAATAGACACTTATCGGCTTGCACAGCAGCAAACGACTATAATCTGAAATGCGTTACTTCTGAAAATGATTATAATAACAATCACTTATAAGTCATTTCGGCCTTTTCTTATTTTGGATCTTGCTTTCGATCTTTGTCCCCCTCTTGTTCTCTCCTTCGGTGGCCAATTCAGAGTGAAGAGGAAATCAAGCAGCTCTCCATCCCCTCGTCCAAAGAAAAGGAAGAAGAAGAAATCTGGCCGCCGAAGGAGTCGGTGAGTGGAAACGGCTCCCACTTATGAAGTGGTTTGATTTTTGTCCTTTTTCTTTTTTCCTACCTTGTTGACAGAATAATTACGCTGTGGTTTTGTGAGACGGAATTCCAATTATGTTGGTTTGAATATTGCTAACGAGCCATCAGATACTGCAACTGTGGAGACGGGGGTAAGAATTGTAGGGAGACATTAGCAAAGCATAGGCTCATCTTCCATTTTCTTTTTGAAAAAGTCAGCAAAGGAAATAGAGAGAGTGAGAGACTGAGAGAGAAGGAAATGGCACATTGATGCTAAAGAGAAGAAAGAATCAGAAGAGAGAGGCAGAGGGATGAATAGAGTTGGGGACAAAGAGAGCCTCGGTGAGAAAGATCAGCTGAGCTACTAAAAGACGTCACCTTTGCTGACAATGATCCCCTCTGAGGTGTAATACAATGTAATGTAACACAATGATGAGTGAAAAGCCAGTTATCAGCAATCTGAGGCTCATTTAGCATTCAAATTCTTCCCTTCTCTCCACCAAAAGGTTTGGCAGCTCCTCACCCACTCACAGAGAGAAGAAGAAAAAGAGTGGGAAGAAACACAAGCGAGACAGGTGAGTGTGTACAGTACATACTGTGTGTGAGTGTGTGTGTCATCACCAGGAAGAAACTGGCTTTTTAAGGGTTTATCAACAGTCACATTCACATGGATGGATGTCAAAGAAAGATTTGAAGAAAAAGGAGAGAAAGAAAGAAAGATATGAATGAAAAGGAAAAAAGGACAGAAAGACAAGATGAAACAGAAAAGGAAGAAGGAAAGTAAAAAAAGATGGGAAGTTAAATAAAGGGAAGGAAAAAAGACTAAAAGATAGGAAGAAAACAAAAGTGAAAAAGGAATGGAGGAAAGACACGGAGAAAAAGAAAAGGCAAAAGGAAAGACTAAAAGATGGTAAGATGGAAAGAAATAAAGATACAAAGAAAAGGATGAACAGAAGGACAATATGAAAAATAAAAGGACGAAGGAAAGAGAAAAGGAAAGTAGGAAGGAAAGACTAAACAATACAAAAAAAAAAAAAAAAGGAGGAATGACAGAAAGACAAGATGAAAAAGAAAGACAAGATGAAAAAGAAAAGGAAGAAGGAAAGGAAACAGACAGGTTGAAAGTAAATGAAAAAGGAAAGGGGCAAAGGGAAGAAGAAAAAGGAAGGGAAGAAATAAATGAGTAAAGACATGATTCAAGGAAGAGCAGACTGAAAGGCAGAGAGACAAAAAAAAAGAGAATGGATGAAAGGAAGTAGGGAACAAAGCAATAGTTCATCATCAAAGCTATTGTGCAATGCCTTTGGATATCCTAACGCCAATAAGCAATTGTAGAGTGCCCTCCATGTCTGTGCCTGACTCTTGGGGGAGCGTGGGGTAAATATGTTGCTCTCTTAACCCAGCCTGTACGGGGGGGGGGGCACACAGCACAAGAAAAATGAGCCTCTCACCAAATTGCTTAGCATCACTGCACTGCCCCGCTCTTGTTTGCCACATCTCATCCATCCACGCACACCCAAGTCTCCCTCATCCTCTCTCCTTCCTCATCCCCACGCCTCCCTCCCAGCCTCACACCACAGCTGCTCTGCACTGCAGGTACTGTTGATATATGAATAATGGATCGATGAGGCAGAATGCAGGGTTCTTCCCCAGAGAGTAGCCATCCTCCCTTGATGCTTATTTCCCTTTTTTTTAAGGTGCCTTTAAGGCGTTAGGAGGAGCTAAACATTCATACCCCCGCTCGTTGTAATAGAGCTCAATAGTGTGGTTCCCAAAGTAAAAATCCCATTCATTTTCTCCATAAGGACTTTGATTATCAGCCATAACGTCCAAACCATCCAAGGTAGAGTGACCACGAGCTCCCAGCTTGTGAAACGAAAGTCTTTTGCTCCTGTAAAAGCCAGAAGTCTGAATGAAATCAATCTTGTTTTCAGAAAAACATGTTTAATTCGCAATCTTATGGAGAAATACTACACTACCCACAATCCTAAGTGTAACAGCGACGTCTCTGATAGGTGGAACTCCCTGTTACCATGAAAATGATTATCGTGAACCCACGAATGGCTAGAGCGAACTTCTACCATTTAAGTCTATGATCGTTTCCGTACACAGTATTTTACCTTTGCCTTCTTTGCCGTTTTCAAATGGGCATTTGTAGGCCTTTATTGACAGGCCAGCTGAAGAAAAGAAAGGGGAGAGAGAGGGGGAATGAAATGCAGCAAAGGGCCGCAGCTCGGAGTCGAACACGGGCCCGCTGCGTCAAGGAGTAAACCTCTATACACACTTTCCGAAATGTTGTTACTGTGTTGATGTTTACGAAGTATTTATATTAATAAATTAAATCTTAAGAGTTATACCAACTGAGAATATCCGGGCGTCCACCAAATCAAATGTTTAATGGTTTACGATAGCTGGTTGGCTTGGTTCCAGGCTTCAAACTCTTTATATAAGCATTTAATGAAACGTCAATAGAGATATTGAACGGGGAAAAACACTTCCGGAAACAGAGCTTTTAAAAGAAGTGGGCGGTCACTGTTGAGCTCTATATATACCTCACCTTAAAATAATAGGGCTTGTGTCCATTTGGCTGCAATACCTGCCTCACATGTTTTTTACTGCTGTGTCCTTGTATTTAAAGTTGAGGTGAGGGATTTAGCTGTGACCAGAGTGTGTGAGAGAAGAGAAGAATAATGAGCTCTCCTCTCATATACAGCAGTCCCTAGTGGACTCCCTCCAGTGGGGAAACACAGGCTGCTACTGGGGCCACAGCTCTGAAACACATAGCAGCCACATACATTACGGTGACAGCTTTATTAGTCCCCTTTCAGTGAATCAAAGCACTTTGTGCTGCCACTGCCTCCCACTCCACTGCATGGTGTGTAAAACAGCAGGGGGATGGATTGCTCTTCAGGAAAAAATAGCAGCACACAGCTCACAGACCGGTCTGACTAATCACCATGGAAACTGCAATCAGGGTGAAATGATATGGAGGTGAGGTGTCAGTCGAACGCTGAGGACCGAGTGGCCAGCCTGTACTGTACACTCAATACGTGGTACATCTTCTACAGCCAGCAGTAAAACACAATTAGCGTGACTTTCACAACCTGTAGAATACCAACTGGAAGAGTCTAATGTGAGAGCACCCAGTGGACATTTCTGCATATAAGGATGTGATTCAGACTGGTTACATGCACATCATTAAAAGTGCAGAAATACATGCTGAAATATTCCATTCAGAGTCGGCACATGAAAATACATGATCCTGCTGTTCACAGTGACTTGAACACGTTCATATTCCGTGACCAAACTAAGCCTGTGACTGGGAGCTTTACCCTTACACTGCTCTGTGTGTCTGTGTGTGTAAAATGCACTTTTCATTTGTATGTTGAGGCATATTTGTCATGCACACAAATATGTTACTGAGTGCATGAGTTATAACTCTGAATGGGTCTCAACGGCATTGGAAGCACTTTCAGAGACTTATTGTGGTTTAAATGAAAATATATGTATTTTTAAAAAGTAAATAACAAAGATGGCACATAGCACAGATTAGATTGTGGGTTCAGCCTCCGGCATTTGTCCAAAAATGCCACCTCCGATGTCCTAGAATTTATTTCCAGAAGCGAGTTTAGTAATTCCCCGAACCACCTCAAATCTAGAACATGGACACATGGATGTAAAAATACCCCTTTCTGTTTAAAACGGTAAATCTTGAAAGGTTAACCAGATTACTCAGTAAGTCTGCTTCTTGGAACAGGACCCTGGTGCACAGTTGTTGCATACTGTATATCAATTATTCAGTTCCTCAATCATTATGATGATTGTGGTGCTTTTATCTTCATAGATCTGCATCTGGCTCCAGGAAAAAGAGGAGATACAGGTGTGTATGGCACAAGAAGAAAACAAACAATACATTTTAACGCGCATAACATGTGTAAGGTGTGTGTTATTGTCATTTCTGCCTACTGATTGTTCAAAAGACAATGCAATCCATATGGGTGAGTGGTACACTGAGTTTCCTTTCTACAAAAGGGTGTGAATGTGTGTTTCCCATGCTTTAAAGTACACTGCTTCGCTATCTTACGTGTGAAATTCGTTTCAGGTCGGGCAGCCCAAAGAACAAACACAAAGACAAGAACAAACAGAAAAAGAGGTGAGAGGCACATAGAATCACTCGAATGCCATTTACATGTCAACGTTGAGCTGAATAACCTATATGTCTGTTTTTTTCCAGTAGAACAGTTTCACATTCATCATCAGTCAAATGTGATGTGCATATACAGTAGGTGTGGGAATCACCAGAGGCCCCACAATACGATATTGTCACTATACAACACAATTGTAATTTTAAACATATTGTGATATAATGGAGTTTATTACCTTTCCTTACAACATCAAATTATAACCCCAAAAGAAAACTTTGTCAATCTGTTTTTATCTAGAAAGATAAAGTCCTCTGTTCTTCTCACTTCAATTGTATTGCTGCAAAATGGGATTGTCAAGCAGACAAACTGACCAACACATCCATAATAAAAGATCGATACTTGGCGTCTGTGTAACGATACAGTATTGCCATTGAAAATATCGCGATACTATGCTGTATCGATTTCCCCCCCCCCACCCCTAGTATACAGTATGCAGTGTGGAAAAGTAAGCACAATGTGTCCTCTGCACACAGTGAAACAAACAGTGAACATTAGTCTCAATCCAATTGGAATCACGTCAAGTCTCTCATAAATTTATATTGCTATTTTACACCCATTATCTCAGGCTCAGACTCTCAGAGAATGTTAATGACTATAAAGCACAGGGTGCATCTCCTAAGCAGTATCTAAGTTCAACACAATTGGCATGCCATACATTGCACTGTGTCTTGATTAGAATATATATTGAAATAGTTTGGCAGTGCACAAACTGTTTTACATATCACAAGATTGACTACTGAGCTCGCTGTTGCATGTGTGTCCCCGTGATGTACGTGTACATACACATGGCTTTATGTATGTATATGTATGCGCGCATGTGTGTGTGTGTGGGTGTGTGTGTGTTGTGTGTGTGTGTTGTGTGTGTGTGTGTGTGTGTGTGTGTGTGTGTGTGTGTGTGTGTGTGTGTGTGTGTGTGTGTGTGTGTGTGTGTGTGTGTTGGTTGTCATCCATCAGGTCCCCTGGTGAGACCCCAAGTAGGAGTTCACAGCGTCAAGGCAGCTGCTGTAGCTCCCGAAGCGCTTCCCTGTCGTCCACTCGGAGCACCTCCAAATCTCCTGCCAGGTAGACTCCTACACACACGCATGCACGCACAAAATGACAGAATGTTTATTTTATGATATATTATTGCAAGGCAACTTTATAGCGTATTTACAGCGCATTTCAGCAACAAGGCAATTCAAAGTGCTTCACGTTACAAAGTTTCTTAGCTTGTATTTTATCAAACTTTGAACAATTTCACTTAAGAATGATCTAAAGAGCCAACTAATTAGGGAAAAAGTTTTGTGCAGTGTAAAAAATAAGACACATTTAAAAATCTGCTACTTTCAGAAAAGAGTAAGATCAGAAATCATTAGCATCGTCGCAGCAGAACAGATATATCGTCTTTTTTTATTCCACACATTCTTCTTCCTTGTCAAAACCTGCCACCTACATTACCCACAATGCATCTGCTGACAGTTCAGGCAGCGATTCAAATGTGTTTTAATAAATGCTATTTATGCTATCTAATATAGGCTTGCGCCGCTAGCCTCAAGAAGAATGAATGACCTTAAGTGACAAGTGACATCACTTGAGGCAGTTTATCGGACTTCACACAGCTTCTTCTGGAGCCACAGAAGACTTTATACATTTAGTTTTTCACATGTGCAGTAGTCCTCCCCAAGACCTGTAAACAGACTTGGATGTGTAAAATTGGTGGCGTTCCCCGATAAGAGCAACTCTCAGGTGATCACATAATTAATCACATGTATGCTCAGAGCAGAACTATCCAATCAGAGACAAGGGTTTACCCTACATCTGTGCCATTGTTAATTCTTTAGCAAAACAAAAAAACAGTATGGTAATCTGCAAACCTGTGTGATTTCAATAGAGAAATGTATGAATTTGTGTGCAATCCATAATATCTGCAGTAGCAGTTCAATTTGAAATGAATAACAATCTATTATATTTTAATATACTGTATAAATAGGGTTGAAATAATGGGAAATTGGTTGAAATGGAAACAAAAAGAAAATTAAACTGGAGCAGGAATTGAAATTCTGCTAGGCTGCAGCAATAACAATAAAGATGCACAGAAGGTTTTGCTAACAAAATCAATGCAGCTTTTTTCTTGTTCTTTGCACCTCTGCATCGAATACAGGAAGTAGGTTTAAAGTGTGATGAATATTTATTCATTTATTTTTTTGCATCGAGTAGGTTAAAGGACTAGTTACAGTAAAGAATTTTGACATTTTGATTATCCAATAATTCACTTTCAGATCTTTGATATATTTGGGCCTTGATCTAGGTCAACAACAGTCACAATTTATGACCTTTTCTTTTGGCTGTGCTTAACCGAGCTTGTTGCTGTGTGGCTCTGCTCTTCCAGGCTGAACTCCAAGCACAAGACGGACGGACAAAAGGCGTCCAGCACCTCACTGTCCCCGGGCACCAACACCCCCGCCGCGTGGCACAACGGAGACCACACCCAGCGGAGCCGCAACGGCAAGGCCGGCAGACTCAACCACGGCGAGAAAGGGCACGATGTATGTAATCTCCTCTATTTTGCTCCCACACCCCCACCCTCCCCCCACCCACTCCCAGGGTATCTACCAAAGTCTCTACAAATGACTTTTATCTTGCTCCTTTTGTGTTGGTTGACATGAATTTTCACCTTATTTGATATTGAAAGGTTTTTTTTTTTTTTTCATTCTGTTATCAGTTATTCCTACGTTGTAGGCCAGTTTCTATTATTGACTATTATTTTTGACGTGTAAAAGACACTCCTGTCCTGTGTAAAACTTGCCGCTTGTGCTGCTATCTTTCTGGCTCTCTTTGACTCCTCTGCCATCTTGTTTTTGTTGTTTGCCGGGAAACAGAGGGAGGGAGCAAAGAGAAGAAAGGTTCTAGTGTTTCTGTTCAGCACACATCTTCTGAGTCAAAGCACAACATTAGCATACCAAACCTCGGATGGAAATATGAGCCGCACTGGCACACAATATTTCCAAATGAATACGCAAAAAGATGTTTTGTTTCTTCTGAGCGGCTGCTTGCTAGGGCATAGGACACAAAAGTTGAGCCAGGGACAGGCATGACTACTTCATGACAATTCCCCCTCTCCCCCCTAAAGGTCCATGCCCTAGAAGAAATATCAAAGAAAAATGTGTCTATCTGGAATTAGAACTTCAGAGTTTTACGGCAGATTAAGTCAAAATTATCCAATGTTCATGTGCAAAAATCACGATTTAGAATCTGATGGTGCTTTAAAGTGATACCAATCTACGATTTCTCCTTGAACTGATGAATCCAATTATTTGTGGAAACGCTTGATCCATGCGTGCAAAAATGTATTGTAACAAGGTGAGGCTCTCTATGGTATCAGCCGTTTTTTGCTGGGCTGTATGGAAGATTTAAAATGCCTAAGTAAAAACAAAGAAAGAAATAAATGAAATCCAAACACACACCTACTAAGATATTGCTCTCCTAGCTACCTACAAGTTGGGGCAGTGGTGGCCTAAAGGTTAGAGAAGCGAGCTTGTGAGTGGGATAAATCTGGGTGTGGAAGTGAAAGAGCAGCACCTGTCCCTCCATCATTCCCACCACTGAGGTGCCCTTGAACAAGGCCCTTATCCCACCCCCAATAAAAAGCTCCAGTGGAGCCCCTCAGTGGCCAGCAGATCAGACTGTGGTTGTACCGGGCAGCTTCCAGGTATGAATGGGGAACTGGGTGAATGTGACAGGTCGTTGTTGCAAATGAGAAGTTGTTCTCAATCGACTTACCTGGATAAATAAAGGTTAAATAAAAATAATAAAAAATAAGCTAACATTAAAGTTTGTTTTTATGTGATTGGCGGGTTGATTATTTGCCTCAATCAATTTGATTGGATACATAAATGTTACCGGCCCCGAGTTCAAGATGAGTCATTGAAAACATTTGAAGTTTGACAGAAAGAGGGGAAAAAACAGGGTTTTAAATATGAAAAATACGTTTTATATTTTTCATTTTGCTGTGTCACAGAAAGCAAAATGAAGAGATGCATTGCATTTCAGTGTTGTCCAGCAGAGAGCAGCGTAGACCTGCCAGTACTAAAGGCAAAGTATTTTCATAGGTTTTCATGAGGAGGTCCAATGAAAGTGCATCATATTCTACATACATACAGTTTTCATTTGATTATGACAGTTAATGCATGCGTAAAAAGGAAATACATATAACAAAGTGAATTGCATTTCACTTTATTTGATTTGTTTTTATGTAGGCATTTTACATCTTCGATAGCGACAAGCCACATCCTTAAACTATGTTATGCAAATGAATCCAAATCATGGGACAGGGTGGACCCTCAGAGTTTTGAAAGGGTTGCAACTCTGTACTTAAAATAAAAAGCAGCAGCACATACTTTCCACAATAGGCTCCTAAAACCTCAAGTGTTACACACTCCTCTCTACCTTTTCAATTTGGAACTGCTCCTTGTTTGTTTTGGCCCTTTTAAAAAATAAGCATCTCTGTTAGTCTCTGATTACCTAAAAAGACACTGAGTTTTAAATCCCTTTCTGCTATTATGGAAACAACCTTGCTATAGATCTACATACGATGACAGCCATTATGCTGGAATAAAACAAAAGACACTTAGAATGAAAGGATTGCTTGTAAAAGCATCTTTCTGTGCTAAATAAGTATTTAAATGGGCTGCAAACACCCTGTAAACTCTCCAGAGAACTGATGTCTTCTATTTTCTAAACCAGCTTGCATGTGAGGTCTTATTTGGTCTCTCTCTCTCTCTCTCTCTCTCTCTCTCTCTCTCTCTCTGCTTATTTTATTCATTACTGTTTCTTTTTTTCCTTATCAATTTAAGTGGTATTTACCCATGAATAAAATGCCCAAATCTTTCTGTCTCGTTTATATAAAAAGCACTCAAATGCTTTGGAACTGGACCAAGTAGGTTAACTGGGTATGTGTAATAGTTTCTTCTTGTCAATACAGTTGTCTTACTTCTCAAGCACATGCTCTGCTCAGTGATAGATCCTCTGTTCCTCCAGGCGTCCAACAGCTCCTGCCAAACCACCAGGAGTTCAGCATATGCTCCTCTCTACTGCTTTACTCTACCCCATGTCGATGTGCATGTTGCCCCTAGGTGGCAGTGTCTCTTCTGTCCCTGGTGTTTGTTTCTACTCTACAGTATGTGCTCAGGCCTGTGAAAAATGGCACGGGGAGATCTGTTTGATCACGTACTTTTGAGCCATTCAGTTGCGGTGTAGTGAACGAGGAGCTTTTAATTGGCTTACATTTTTTTAAGTAGAATCTTTGTAGCATAAGTTGCCATTTTTGTTAATCTCCACCAAAAGCTAAAATATGTCTCATGATAATCCCCAAATTGAAATCTTTGATGGTTTGATGGTTATGTGTGACAGATCCTGGATCCAACTGAAGTTTGATTTTACTGCAGCAGTTGTGTGGTTTAGCAAATGTTCTGTATAGCAGCTCTGGTTGTCTATCTATCATCTCAGTTTGTGTTCCTGTAGTCGTCCTCTAGCCCTGTTTGGAACTGTCTCATCCACTGCGTGGGGGATACTCCGGGATGCTTCCCGTAGAGAAGCTAGGGGAAACAGCTGTGCACTGCGGAGGTGGAGAAGTTACGCAGACCTTCAATTGCCAAACCAACAAATTACTCCTTCTCCTTGAAGCCTTCTCTCTTAACTGAAACTAATTTCATTGGAGCATAAATCCTAGCTTTCTGCAGCTTGTACAAGTTTGTTTTTGAGTGTGGAATGGGTTTCTTACTGCTCCTTGTGGCCAATTACAATTACTGCAACTTTGGTTTCCTACCAACCGTATGTAGTTATAGAGCGTGTTTACGGGAGACTCGACAGACCACTACAACCTGGAGAAGGAGGCAGCCGAAGGTCTCAGTGGGCTAGTTTTCAGTAGACTTGGTTGCTAACTAGCCCTGCAAGTGTGCAAAGATGCACATAACCCAACTGTCTGTGGAAAATTAGTAAAACACTCTACAGCAGAGGGGAAAATACAGTGAAGGTTGTAAGTCAGTCTGACATGTTTCTTTATTTCTATATATCTCTTTAGTTCTGACCAATTGGGATTAAAATAATGCGAATTTTTTCAAATCTAAAAATTAAGATTATTAGAGAAACTAAGACTATAAATAAGACTTGCAGCAAGCCGAGCTTCCTCCAAAGTATGGCAGGCTTATACGCAGTCTACATTCGGTGAATCAGACTAATGCAAACATAACCTCGGGGCCACAGGGGACAATAATGGGTCCAGTATGGCTTGTTGCACCAGGATGTGTCGAAGGAGACGCCACACTCAAAACGTTCTCTGAAAAGCTGCACAAAGATGAGATTGATCTTTTATCAAAAGTGTTTTGTTTTTTTAAATAGTCTGGCTAGTTTGTGCTTAACTTTCCCACCTCTGATAAAGAGCAGCGCACAGCCGCTTCCCCAAGCTTTTAAATAGGAAGCATCCAGGACAGTCTCGTAACACTGTGAAAGAGTCAGTCCCAAACCGGGCTAGTCGTCCTCTTGCTCATTATTTATGGATGTCTTCAAACACTTCAAACACAAGTACATGGACTCTTGAAAATAACTAGGACAACTCACACATTTTTGAACATTATTTTAAAGGGACCCAAGCCATTTTGAATGTAAGCTCCCTGTTGACGCTAACAGTTTAACCAGCGGATTTGACAAAGTGCCTTAAGCTTTCTGTCTCTCTCTTTCTCACGTTGCTGTTTTTATAGTGATTAATGAATAATAATAAAAAAATATTGCCTGGAAGAAAGTTGGACTGAGGTCCAAAAGTACAGAATGCTGATACTGAAGAAGACCCAGGCCAAAATGTGACTGGGGTCCCTTTCAAATGTGCTGACTCTCTAGTTGTCCATCTTAGCAGTGACTGCCCCTCCAACACTCTTCTACCTCCCCACCTCCTCCCTCCTCCTCTCCTACTTGTTCATCTGTGTAATGTGTGACTCACGTCTCACTCTTGTTGTCCTGGCATTTTTCTTCCCACATATCTTTCACATCTGCCAGCTCTGCATGTCCTCCCCCTCCTCCTCCTCCCCCCTTCCTCCTTCCTTTCCCTTCCTCCTAGCTACTCTACTCTCCATGGATGTCCACTAATATGACAGTTAACTCTATCCGCTTACCTCTGTCCCCCCCTCCCCCACCCCACCCCGTTTTGATACAAATATGGCTGCATTTGTACAAGCGAAAAAGACAAAGCAAATCATGTCGTTTATTTCATCCTTTGTTTCTAATTTTAGTTTGATTTAAATTCCATCTGGATTTCTTTTTATTTTCTCCCCCTCTAATTTTCTTTGTACTTTTTGGTTTGTTTTGTTTCTCCTTAGTCTCTGGACACAGTATGTAGCTTTAATACTAAAAGAGGTCATTGTCTTTTTCCCATTTCGCTGCGGAGAACATTCCTTTCTCCTTTTTTTCTTTTTTTCTTTCTTTCCTTTTTTTTGTTGATATTGCATACGTGTCACTGATTGAAATGGAAGGTAGGTAACGCTTTGCCTACGCACGTGATCTTTATGCAGATGAGAATGTGACAAGCACCCTAGCCTGAGTGACGTCAATGTTTCTCTCTCTCTTTTTCTCTCTCTCTTTCTCTCTTTCTGTTGTTTACCAATGGTCTTTAACCAAATTGATTTTACCTCATCAATTATGATTGGATTACGTAGAGCTCTGGTTTTTCTCTTTCCTCCTTAACTTCATTCTGAAGTCCAATATCCCGCTCTATCTTCCAGGTCCATTTCTTTCTCCAGTTTTGTTTTCTTTCTGTTTTTGGTAGAATGCATTCCTGTTTGTCCAGCTTCTCTCTGTTTGTTGGTGAATTAGTACATTCGTCTTATGATTTTCACCATATTGATTTCCACGACTGTTTCTAACAACTGTCATAAGCACCAGTGGTTGTGTGTTTTCTTATTATACCGCTTAGTTGTCTTCTCTCCAGTGGAGAACGGCTCTTCTTTCTGCAACAACCAGTCGGTGCTTTTGTTGTATCTTAGCTTACGAAGCAGTTCAGATAGCACAGTGTAATGCATGCGCAAGAGCCAGCTGTATTTGGTTTCACACAAAAGGCCTTTTGGAGATTTACCCTCTTTTTATGATCTTCTTACAATTAGCAGTGTATAACTGTGCATCACAAGTTTCAGTCCCCAACTCCCATTGAATCACTTATCCAAGTTCTATTTTGTTTTGTTGAATACTTCAAAGAGAGGTTTTGAATATATTTTTGCTCACCCCCTACCATATGCAGCTCATGGGATAAGGCTTGCATTACGTGTTTTTCTTATTTTGAACAAATCCCTTGAAAATACCGAAACCAAAAATGTGTTAGTCTGCCAATACTATTTTGACTTTGCTATTATGTCTGTGGCACTATTCGTGCCCACTGAAGTTGTAATATTTTAACAAATAAAAAAGGGGTCACAAATATGTAGTTTTATTATTAATCAAGACTAAGAGTCAACAGCAACTCTATGGGCACAATGGTCCCTTGAGCTAAATGCTAACTGGCATGCTAACAAAATGACAGTGACAATGCTAAAATGCTGATGTTTAGCAGGTGTAATGTTCACCATCATGTTAGCATGCTAACATTAGCTAATTAGAAAAGCTAATTTACACAAAGTACAGCTGAGGCTGATGGAAAAGTCATTTGACTACCAAGCAACTACCAAGCTAGCTGCTCAAGGTAAGGCTCTGTAATTACCTAAAACATCTGGGCACTGTAGTTTTTAGCAAACGTCACTTAAACAGAAATTAATAGTGCATTTGTTGGGGACTATTTTCAGCCGCGGATTTACACACATTTGGTGCTCAAGGACAGTCTGTATACTGTATGTGAGTGTGTGTTGTCTCAAAATAAGCTACAGTGCACAGTTCATGCTAATGAAGGAACAAGTCACCTGATGCAACAGTGTGGCTCACTATGTAATAATCTTTGGAGCTCCATGGCACAGAGGAATAAGAGATTTCAAGCTATCCTGGTGGGATCAATTCATTGTTGATTTTGGTCTGTTTGTGGGATTTATTGACAATAAGAAAAATACAGAATATTGCCCGACAGTGGTCATTTTAAAAACTGCTAAACTCACGGTAATTGAGTCTATTCATGACTCTAAAAGTAGCTTTTCATTTTAAAATCCCAAAGGATCCCATCACATTCTTATTGTTTTATCAGTTAGATGCAACGTTACAAACCTTTCACTAACCAAATGCTTTTCTGGGGTTCCTACATTAGTCAATTACCCAAAAACTAACCTCTGATTGGTTGAACCGGAAACAAATGTAAAAACCTAACACTCACTGTTGTTATGTAGCAACAACTCCCTGGAACTACATTAAGAGATAAGTTTGCTATTGTGATAACCATAAGCACCCCGTATTAAGGAGCCCGTGAGCACAAACACTGATTGTAACCAGTAGAAGCTAAGGTAGTTAGCCTGTAAACATGGCAGGCAGTAAAATAATTCCTGCCCTATGGCAGATATTACATGGAGAGAAATATGGTAAAGAAAATACCTTTAACTCTCGCCAGCCAGTTGCTCTCTGATGTTAGGAGGGTGGCTGGGCCCAGAGGATTTACTCTCTGTGTGAGGGATTCCCTGCACATTGTGGTTTTCCTCTTTGCTTTTGAGTTCTTTTCCATTGATTTCCATGCATTGTCTCATGAGTCACTGGCAGGGAAGGGTTTTGTGTCTTTTTCTCTTGCATTTTGTGAATCTAATGATGCACTTATGTTGCCCCACTTTTCCCTTTTCTTCATACCTTACCTACTAAAGGAGGGAATACCACTTTATTGGTAAGTGGATGTTAACCAGAAGGGAGTTAAACAAGAGTAACCATTAAAAAAAAAAACAAAGAAAATGGGTCGCTGTTCACATCTCAGCAATTGTCTACAGGAATAAAAAAATCCAGAAAGAGAAAATTGAGTAGCAGACGATTTGTTTTCTGATTCGATTGATTCAATAATTGTGATCTTTATTTTGTTCCTTCCATTTCTGTGATGTTCCGTCAAGTTGTCTTCTCTTTCTGTTTTGTTTCGTTTATTTTAACCATTACTTTCAAAAAAACACTGAAGAAGTCCTCTTTTCTACTCTACAAAATCTATAGCTCTGTATTTTCTGCCTTTGCTCTTAAACTGATTTGGTTCACAGTTTTGTTTTAATTTTTTTCCCTCTCTTCCTCCTCCTCCTAGTTTTTTTGTTTGTTTTTGCGATTATGATTTCTTCAACTCATTATGGTTTTGCATGCCAAGTATTGCATGCGCTGCACCATAGAGGACTATCTATAAGCCAAATGGAGAAAACCTAGATCTTTTTCTTTTAGATGTTTACCTTCTTTTGGCAAGTACACCGTAGCACTCAATCACCAACCTGAAAACACTCTAATTCTCTTATTGTCCTTTTTTCTTTTTTTTTCTTTTTTCCTTTGTTGGTCATCATTTTTTTCTACAGAAGCTCCGACTGCTGACCGCTAACTCTGCCAGCATCCAGGCCACTCTGCTGAGAGAGCACAAGCTCCACAGCGCCCCCAGCAGGGGCCAAACGGGACAGATGTGCACCGCAGGAGAGGCTGGGAGTGTGGATGGCAGGAACACAGCTGTAGGGAGCTCCGTAACCCAGACGACAGGGAGGAGAGGGAGCCAGAGAGGCCAGAATAAGAACTCCCACTCCCCTGCTCACAGCAGCGACTCAAACCACTCCCAGCACAACCACACTCACAGAGGGAGGAACTCTCGTCACCACAGAAAGTAAGCACCAGTGGCGGAAGAAGTATTCAGATCCTTTACTTAAGTAAAAGTACTAATACCAAACTGTAAAATACTCTGTTACAATTAAAAGGCCTGCACTGAAAATGTTTTTCAAGTAAAAGTATTTAAGTATCATCAGGTAAATGTACTTTGTTCTCTCGACTGCCCAAGACGAATTTCTCCTATAGGAGACAATAAAGGCTTATATTATCTTATCTTATCTTACTTAAGTATTAAAAGGAAAAGTACTCAATGCAGGAAACTTCTCACATTTTAGAAACGGGAAACGATCCAAACTGTTCTGTGTTTAATCGTCTCATCATTTCAGCTGGATTTGTAGGCCTGTATATTGTTGGGTAGTTTAATTTATAATGAAACATCGTATTTTATAAACTGTGTTTATAAAATGTGTTTTGTGTGCAAAAATCTTTTTTTGTCTTATCTTAACTAGTAACTAAAGCGGTCAGATAAATGAAGCGGAGTAGAAGTAGAAAGTGGCACGAAAAGAAAAATCTCAAGTAAAGTACCTCAAATTTGTACTTAAGTACAGTACTTGAGTAACTGTACTTAGTTGCATCCCATCACTGGTAAGCGCAAATACTTCCATTTGGCTCTAGCTGTAGGACTTTATGTAGCAGACATCTTTCCACTTTGGCTTTGCCATTGAGGGAGAATTGTTTGACATTTGCCGTATTATACCCCCCAATTTCCCCAGGACAAAAGGCGGCAACTCTTCCAAGCGTCACCACCGCTCCAGTCGGGGTCAAGCACACCACCGGAGCCCGTCGGCATCTCCAGGACGCCACCCGTACACGTCGGGCAAGAAGAAAGAGGAGTCCCGGAGCAAACCCAACCTCCGGCAGCGCAGCAGCTCCTGGAGCAGCGGGCGCTCATCCTCGCGCTCCGCCTCCAGAGACAGAGACCCCAGCAAAGCCAAGTCCCCACACAGCAGGCAGAACAACTCCAGGTGATACCGCATTCACGGTCACACTAGTCTATATCCATGACGTTCCACTTCCTGGATTGTTCCCGTGCCGCCGGAATTCCCGCCGGATGTCTTTTATTTCGGCCGGATGTCCATTACCTTCGGCTTTCTTTGTGTTGTTATTCTAACCTCCGGTGGATTTCTGAGGACTATGGTTAACTGCTCCTCAGATCACTGCAGGGTAAATCCAGAAAGCTAGCTAGACTATTTGTCCAATCCAAGTTTTCTGTTGCACGACTAAAACTACTTTTGAACGTACACATGTTCCACCAAAACAAGTTCCTTCCTGAGGCTATTTTGCAGAGGCGCCAATGCTCTCTGTGGCGGCTAGCGGCTCCCAAGACAATTGTGATTGGTTTAAAGAAATGCCAATAAACCAGAGCACGTTTATCTCCCATCCAGGAATGCTGTGTGGGCTAGCCAGACCCTCCTCCGCAGCGCTGTGGAGGAAAGTCTGGCAATGCGACACTACTGTCAAACTATTCTTTAAGCTTGTAGTTGGACTGGGATCTCGTGTGTTTTTTTGTTGTTGTTGCTGTTGTTCTGATGGTGTTCTGTTTGTTGTGCAGAGAGAAGGACAGCCCTAACCGCTCCGACACCGACAGCCGAGCTCGCCGCCGCTCACGCAGCTACTCGCCCATTCGCAAGAGGAGAAGAGATTCACCCAGCTTCATGGAGGCTCGCAGGATCACCAGGTAACACAGCTGTCCAGCATCATAAACCTCCTGCTATAAGTTATCTTTTTGCCGATATTTTGAAAGGTTTCTATTAGATCATACCTACATTAGATCATACGTTACAATGTTTCTACTGTGTGGACTCTCTCCAGCAGAGCACAGACTAATACAGCTTCCATGAGACGGTTTGTGTTGAATTTTGTCTTCAGCTATTATAGGTCTGGAATTAACAGCACTTTCGCCAGAGGTATGTTACACTCAATCTGATGAAAAAAGGACAATCAAAAAAATCATGCTGGGGCAAACATCGCTCTTTTATAGCTGCAAATTACAACAGTGCAAACATGCAATTTAGGAATTTAGGGAATTTGTTCCAGATGGATTTCTGCAAAGAGCAGAACTGTCCTTTACTACCATATCTTTGAGTGATGGTCAAGTCTAACACTAGAGAATACTAATTCTACATAAAAAACGATGAAATGTTTTGTTTTAGGATTAACATATACTTTATTGATCCCGCAAGGAGAAATTACATTTTTTTCACTCTATTAGTTATTATACACAGGCCTGAAATACACACACTCTCAATGGCACCTTGGCAGTGCCCAGGAGGTGACCTGGCACCTTTCCAGCTACCAGTCCACACTCTGTACTTGGTACTCACAGGGACTTGAACCAGCAACCCTCCAGTTCCCAAGCAAAGTCCCTATGGACTTAGCTACTGCCACCCCAAAACCCGAAAAACATGCAGACTTTTTTCAGCCCTGAAAAAACAACATCCTCCAAAATGACTATAAAGTTGAATCAACACCACCCTCTAAAACAGTTTGAACAAAAACTAAGCATTAGAACCTACGTAAATGAAACTTGTATCAGACTGCGTATGTTTTAGCCAGCTGTACCTAATAAACTGGTAACTGAGTGTACATAGGATAGGAATAACGGCATAACATTGATACATACATTTATTAATTTCATAAAGGTCTAGAGAAATCTATATTGATTTATTTGGTTTGTACTGTTTGTTTGTATAGCATTGTTTATTCCATTAGTTATTCTATCATTATGATATTGTTTGTTCCATTAAATATCAATCAATGAATTGCTTGATAACCATTTCCAAGGCTCCTCAATACTGGGAGCAGCTGATGAAAATATATTTGAATTACAGTTAACATATCTATAAAACTCGTCATCAAATCTTATCACAAAAGTACATGTATTTTGATAGCTTCTTATTCATCATTTGATCTTTTTTACAAAGGAACTTCTTTAGGCTTGTTGCACTTGAATCATAGTTTTTAGTTAGTTATAAGAAAATAGAGAGAAAACTCCCACATCCCTGTGAAAAGTGTTCCTCTGGTGGAAAGAAATGACTCTCCATGTCACCTCTCTACCCTCTCATGTAAGTGTTAATGGACATATGTGAAATGTGTGTACCTTGTCATCTTTCACTTCAGTCCTAAAGGTCCTGACGCCGAGAGAAAACGGGATGCTGCTGAACTGAGCTGCTGCAGGCTAGTTACCCTGGTAACAGTTGCCGTGCAGCAAGATCCAACTGGTCCGACTCCTGAAGCTCGGCTGAACAGCAAACCATCAGAGCTCCCCTGAGTAAACCTGGCCTCCTCCTGTTTTTATTTTTCTGTCCCCTTCCTGCTCCTTCATCTCAGAAACTCACACCAACTCTAAAGCTACACCCCTCTGCGGTTATGCACTAATGTTGTAACACCGGGATACAGAGATAAAAAGGCTATCAAGGTTTACTTTGGTGGATATCTCTCTATTGCACAGGCTGTGGATTCCCGTGGCAGATACAGAAGACAAAAGCTTATATTAGGCTAAGTTATCTACACGCTGCTGAAATGACAAGGTGAAACACACTTTGTAGAAGCAGGGATACCTTGATAGTGTTTATCTCTCCCCACACTGTTGACTGTTGATTTTTCTGGGTGTTGGCCTCCACTGAGAAGAAGAGTTTTTTTTTTTTTGGAAACTAACACCTCATTACCTTACAGGAAGCACTTCCAGGGTGGCTATTAACAATGCAATCTAAGCCTAGGCTTTAAACTAACAACATGCATTTGTGTGATTAAACAGCTTGGACTTTTTCAACCCATATAGCTGCTCTCTTTCAGATCCTGTACTGATCATAAGTCTACCACTTATGTAACCTAACACTGATTTGCTCTCAACCAACTAAATATTGTCATACTACATCATGTGTTTTACATTAGTGTCAGACAAAGGCCTGACCATGACACTTACTCGTCAAACTTGTCCGATGTCAACCGTTAACACTCCATCCCCCTCCCTTTCCCTAGTGCTCGGAAGCGGCCGATCCCGTACTACCGTCCCAGTCCTTCGTCATCCAGCTTGGACAGCAGCCCGTCGCGGTCTAGTCGCAGCCGTAGCCGCAGCTACAGCAGCTACAGCCGCAGCCGAAGCCACAGCCGAAGCCACAACCGAAGCCACAACCGGAGCCACAGCAGAAGCCGGAGCCGCAGCCAGAGCCGGAGCTGGAGCCGCAGCAAGAGTCGCTCCCGCAGCCACCACAGTTACTACAGCCGCAGCAGCTACGACAGCCCCGGCTTCTGAGCGCAACACGCACAGCACGGAAGGGAAATGAAAAGAAACCGAGAAGAAGTCCTGTTAAATTTACTGTGCTCTGATTCACTCATTACGTATCTTTAACACAGCTCTCCACAGTGCCCACACTGCTGTACAGCCCAGGGTCCAAGCTCCCCGACAACGAGCCTGGGTCAAAGAGGATCTTTTATTTTTTATTTGATTTTGATTTTGACCTAGCACATTACTATAAAATTGGCTGTCACTGTTCATAACTTCACGTAAACAAGGTATTAAAAGAAAATGGGTTACCACATGTCAAAAGTTAATTTGGTAGAGCCTAAAGAACAAATCTCGATGTATGTTCATTTCTCTTCTTCCACAACGCAACCAAAAATGAATTCATTAAAAACAATATACTATATAAATATTAAATATATATATATATATATATATATATATATATATATATATATATATATATATATATATATATATATATCCTAACCATAGGAGCTGAGTATGAGACAAAAAGAGGATACATCAACTGCTTACTGTACATTTCAGAAAATCTGACTTTTTAACTCACCCCTCATCATGTACTGATTTCATCGAAGCACAGAGATCAACAAGAGTTAGAACAAAAGAGAAGTCGGCGAATGAAATAGGGAGCAAAAAAAGGAAAAGGGAACTTTTTTTATGATAAAAAAAATTGTATAGGTTTGTCTGTATAGATGTAAACTTTCTTAAGTTCTGGCTTTGTAAACTATGCACTGTATATTCCATCCAGTTTAAGGAGGTTTGTTTAGCATGATGCATCAGGAGAGACTCGCTGCTGGAAGGAGAGTACCTGGCCCAAATGAAAGGTGCCAGGGTGATCTGTGCTGCCCACTGGCCTATACAGTATGTCAGCCATCACCAGAGGGAGGGAGGGAGGGGGACTATTATGTACTTTTACTCTTCCCTGTTTAAATTATTATGTTGATTCTGCTAATCCTGACTTTATGTGCGAGAGTGCGCTTGTTTGCGAGAGTGTGTGTGTGTGTGTGTGCGCGTGTACCTCCTCTGCAATGAGGTGATTATTTATGTGTACACCACTGTAGCCTGCACCTAAGGCTGCTGGATGGTACTGTACAGGAAAACTGTCTGCAAAAATGTCTCCATGCACACATTTGTGTTGACCACAGCTATTTATTACACGATATTTATTTCTTTATTTATTGGGTTATTTATTATTTAATTTATTGATCATTCTGAGCATCATGAGCTGTAAAGCAGTTGGATCATGCTTTGAAGATGAGATTGCTGCAAATGTATTCCCATTTGAATATGTACTGTATATGTCCATGTTTTACACAAAATCTGTCTGTTATCGTGGCGATAGCTTGCAGTCGCTATCAGATCAGTGACCAGGGTGAAGATTCACTGCTGTGTGTTTTTAGAATGCTCTGATTGTAGCCAGTGGAACGGAGTCTGCGCCCACAGTTACTCCCACATATGCCACCATGGCACCCCTGGCCTATTGTAGCGGCTCATTCTAATGCAAGCTATTGTGGTTCTGCTGCCTGTATTGAGTAGCGAAAGATCAGCCTCTAACAGAACCAAACCTATCCCTGTGTGGAGAGGAGAGGCCATTATTCTCCTCTACTGTAATGTTTCCAGCCACCACGTGTTTTAATCCCTTGTATAATGGGCCGCAACATGTTTCTGTCAGAGGTCCCCTGGTTACCAGCATCAGGAGGAGGATTTATGTGATGTAATCTAGCACAGCAGAGACACCAGCAGACTCTGTAATGCCTCCTCTGTCTACAGATTCAGTAGTACGGTGAATAAACTGGCGACACAATCAGGGATCACCCTAAGTCTTCCTTACCATTCGTCTGGCCTCCTGTCACTCACACAGTGTTGCATTCCCAGTGTAACCAGACTTAACCCGACTATGATACTCTGCAATCCTGTTAATTTATTCCAAGTATAGCATTGCCCCTTTGGTTCTACAAGTCATTCTTTGTGGTGTACAATACCTACCAATAAACAGAATCTAATGGGGAAATAACTATACTCTTGTGTTCTTTTTCTATCTAACCCTGTAACGCCAATTGTATCATGTTTGATACACGACTTTCTGCAACTTCTGTCATCCACATAGTCTATATCCTTGACATTCCACTTCTGGGATTGCTCTGGTGCCGCACGAAAAAAAATTCCATCCCGGAATGCTATGTGGAGTAGCCAGACCCTCTTCCGATCCGGAGGGTGTAGATGGTCTGGCAAAGGGAGACTAGGCTTGTTCGAGATGAGCCAGATATGCACAAAATCGATCGCCGCCCAATGCATGCCGGTTAGATTTGTGTCCAACTTGATCCCGACTTGCTCTGACGTCACGCACACAATAACCTCACAGATTTAGTCCCACTGACTACTAAACCTCACCATCAGCCACACAACATGTGGTTTGTACAGAATAAGCCTTTAAATCAGACAAAGAGCAGTTAAAATCCCTCCAATTCAAAATCAATAAAATGTTTATATAAAACGTCATCATGTTGAGTCTGTTCGGAACCAATGGACCTTTTTCACAGCAGACATTTTGACTTGTCATAGTAGGAAAAGAACAGCTGAAATTAATAACCTTAACGATTGCTCAATTCCATCAAGTGTCCCAGTAAGCTATATCAGCGAGCCAGCATGCACAATACCAGGGCCTCTCCTAAGTGAAATGCAGCCATCAGTAATGGTTTTGAATACACCTGTGCTTTTCCTACTATGACATGTCAACATTGCTGCCGTGAAAAAGGTCTATCAGCTCAGCTGAGATCAGCTGAGAGGCAGGCGTTTCCCAGCATGCCCTGAGTCGCCTGGGTCTTGCCAAGGGGGTAAGCTTTGCTTCAGAACTCGAACCTCCTATGGCGCCATTTTGATGCTACAAAGTGATCACCTCCCGTTAGCCTTCCACTGACTGCCATTCATTTTGCCGTAACTTGACAGTGAATAACTTTACATCCGAAGCGTTTAAAGACTCTATTTGTCCATTGTTTATTTCTAAAGAAACACAACAATGTATAAAAGGCTCCATTACCTTGTACCTCACATTATGGCTCCGTAGCAGACGTTTTTGTAAAAATAGGCTAAAGATTGTGTTACATAGTAGAGGAATTACCATACAGTACAGGAGAAGCTCGCAGGCAGTTTTGACTTACGTTAGCTGTTTAGGTTTAATTACTAATGTTAACTAGCATTTTAGTTAGCAATAATTAGCCTGTGCCTATGTTATCTCCTTACATATACCTACGCTCTCCGTCTCCGTAAGATTGGGAATGATTGAGATTTCTCTTGGCACAGCTACCAGAAGACTTACAACTTTCAGACAGGTTGCTCACGTCACATTTACGTTGTCTCTCTCAGTTGGAGGCTGCGCGGTAACGCTCAGCGCTCACCGGAAAAGTGCTTCTAATATCCTTCACTGGTCTCCGTCCAGAGCAACGGGATCTGTTGGTCCATTCTTATATACTGTCTATGGGTCTTGCAGTCGGTGAAAAGCATAGGTGAAAAGCAACTGCGCTGCCTGCGTATCAAACCTGCGGCAGCCTCTAGTGAGGTTATCATTGCCCACGTGTGCATGACGTCAGAGCCAGTCGGGTCAAGCTTTTGTTTAACTGTCTATCATGGGATCAAGTCGAACACAAATCTAACCAGAATGCGATCGCCGGTGATCGATTCTGCGCAGACCTGGCTCTCCTGTTGTTCGTTACCTGGTAGCCTACATGGTGGACTATCCATGCACTACATGCAGTAATGTTCCTTGAATATAAAATCAAAGATGGCTTCCCTCATTCACCGACCTGCACGCGGATGTTTTGCATGGAAATCTTTGCATTTTCTGAAAAGGTTAGGATAAGAATAACGTTTATATTGTAACTAATACTTGTGAATATGTAGGCCCTACTGGATTGAAGCAATTTATAATTACTTGTTGTGCCGAAAACATAGCCTAGAAATCTAGATGCACCCTAGCGGCAGCAAATTTAATTTGCAGCCAAGGGGGTCTAGGCACTCTCAGTTGGAAAACCAACCTCTGGTCAGGCCAATCACATCGTGTATAGAGTCGGTGGGCGGGCTTATGGCTGCTGCTGGGAACAGCGGTCTTCTGGAAGACTTGGAGTTCAGCTTTTCTTTGAGAAAAGAACAAAGAACGGCACAGAAATCATTCTTAAAAAAGGAAGATGTGTTCGGAGTTTTACTGACCAGATACGGCAAAAGTTGAATCTATCAACTAGCTCCACAACTTTCTTTGCTGCTCTGCCTTGTTGTAGCGCTATCCTATTGCGTGCAGAGGGAATTTGAAAACAACCGTTTATCCCACCCCTCGGATTGAGCCCTGTCCCAACATCTTGATGTGGGTCTGGCTTGAAATACGACTGCACGCCGCTAGAGGGCAATGTTGGTCATATTGGTGACTAATTCAGTATATCCTGATATCCATACCAAGAGTAAATAAAATGTTATTAAAACAATGACAATAGCTTTCCAATAGTATCCCTTCATTTTCTTTCACAGTCATAGCTCTACAGGACAAGAGTGCTGATCTGGAAAGTGAGGGAGGTCGTGTTTTTTTATAAAATCAACACTGGCCATCTGAAAATACACATTGAGGAAAAGGAAAGAATACCACATAAGATCCTCAACTGTCTCCATCCCTGCCTCTCCCACCCCTGCTCCAACCTCCACCTCTAACTCCACATCTATCCCTGCCTCCACCTCCACCCCTGCTTCAGTTTCTACTACTACCTCAACTAATGCCTCCACTCCCACCCTGCCTCAACCTCTACCCCTTCCCCCAGAAGGGCAACCTCCACCTCACATGCATCCCTCCCTCTACCTCCACCCCTACTTCAACCTCCACCTCTGACTCCACATCTATCCCTGCCGCCGCACCCACCCCTGCTTCAACCTCCACCTCTTACTCCACATCTATCCCTCCCTCTACCTCCACCCCTGCTTCAACCTCCACCTCTGACTCCACAACCATCCCTGCCTCCACCTCTGCTTCCACCTCCAATCTGCTTCAACCTTGAGCTACACTGTATCAGCTACCACTGACAAATGTATGTCTTGCTTTCACTCTACAGTAGTGGACACCTGATCAGTCTGTCAATGTGAATTCATAGAAAGGCAATTTTTTTGGCATGATTACAATGTCAGTTTTTGAAGAAATACTCGTAAGTAATGATATCTATTTATTGCAAATTATGTGATAATTGCATATTGAATATTGCACGATTCAATATGCAGTGCTTACATATTATGTTATTTTTCCTAGGTGTGATGGATGCATGGGAAGGAAAGAATCCATACATTCTACTTTCCAAATTTGGGCCCTACAAACAGCCCCAAATATTGAGTTAGAGAGTGAGGTACAGTAAATATGTGTTTACATAGGTTATTTATGCAGTTCTATATGGAGGAAACAGATCCTATTTGACATGTCATTTCATCTCAGGTCATTAATGGCTACTTGGAGCTCCTGGTCAAAGAGCACAATGGGCGAACAAGGGAAAAGGCAATTGCTGTGGACATGTTTGTCATGACTAATATTTGGAATAATAAAAGCAAACTGCGTCACTATGTGGAGATTTTACAGTACATATAGGGAATGATTGCTATCAAGTATTTATATTATTTATGCAAGCATCTTTGAGTTAGTCCTTCCAAGTTATGTATAAATATACCTTCTTTTTTTCCCCCCATGTTTTCAATTTTAGATTGATTCACAGATGTTCAAATGAATCATTGGCATTGTCAATAAGAACAACCACTGGATGTTGATGCTGAGTTAAAGTCTCATGGTTAAAAATTCTGCTGTTTACTCTGCATTTCAGTATTCCCTCTGTTGAGCCTTTTAATGTTATAGCGCAGCATGTTTACAAACTTTGCGAACATCTGGATGAAAGGGGTGACAACCTATTCATGAATGTGACTAAATAGCAAGGTGTACTTTTCCCCATTGTACAATAGGTTATGCTTCCATCAGAGAAGAGGTCGTTGTTCCTTGATCCTCTAGGGGAAAGGCAAAGGATATAAAACATTGTCAAGGTGTGACTAAGTAACTTGATGATAACTGCTGCTACAGGTAAGGATATATTTTTTTCTTCTCAACAGTAATGTACAGTATTTCCAGTTCCCTGTGTATGTTGTCATAGACAATAACACCCCCCAGCGCATGCACACACACACACACACACACACACACACACACACACACACCCTGTAAAACCATACTTTGGGGGGCGCAGTCCTTTTTGACATGGGTTCATGGAGCCTGCCGAAATGTGACTGCACCACCCTAACTCAGGTTAGCAAAGTCTGACAATTACCCAATTTGCTATACTTGCATGTTATGTCCTCTACTAAAAGTCCTGAAAAGTGTGTCTTTGTCAGCCTTTGCGATCCTGCAAAAATGACCTGGCGATGCCAATGGTAATATTGGTGCACATAACTATTTAGACTGACCAACATTGCCCTCCAGTCATATTTCGGCAGGCAGTCTGTTTTCGGCACAACACTGGTTATCTCCGACGTTTTTATTTATTTTTATATTAATTGTTATTTGAGCTAGCGCCAAGGTGAAAGGCTGTGAAACTAGAGATCTAAAGAATCCAGTACTACCAACCATGTCATGCCAGCTTGCCGGGAAGGCAGCTAAATAATGCTCCATGCTAAATTTTGTCAAAGGAAAAACTGGCTGGCCATTTTCAAACGGGTCCCTTGACCTCTGACCTTAAGATATCGGAATGAAATGTGTTTTGGGTACCCCCCGAGTCTCCCCTTTACGGACATGCCCACTTTATGGTAATCTAATGCAGTTTAGGGCAACAAATGTTATTTTCCCCTTCTCTAAGATGGTGTATTTGCATATTTCTGCATACTGGGATCCCTAAATAATCTTGGAATTGCATTAATTGGGCATGACTGGAAAAGCTGAGACTCTTGTGGAGTTAATGAGCCCAATTTTATTCATGATGATGTGTGATAATGTTAGTCCCCATAGTAGCCCTTTCATTGTAGTGAGTGAGAGCATTTATTGAAACTTGACCTCACTGTGACCTGTTGGGACCTCATTAAACTTCACAACCACAAACTAGAGACCTAGGGCATTCAGAGGACGTATGGATTTCTTAATTAGTTTTTGTTTATTTTCAGATAGCAAAAAAGTACAGATTTGATGGCAATTCAAGTGATGTGGAGCACTTAGGGGAAGATGAGGTTGATGATGAGGAATAGTCTCTGTTTTGATAAAATAATTGCCATAAATGACTGGCATATCAAATATGATAGATAAAATCTATCATATAGGCTATGCAAAATATTTTTTTGAAATATGCTTTTATTTTGACAAAAGGTCCAAAAAAATACTTAAATTTAATAAAGATTCTGGCTTATTATTTGATAGTTCAGGCTTTACAGGCTAACCTCAGTGCAGTGATATGATATCATGCAGGCATTGTGCATTTTATTTCCCAACAGATGGCACTGATGAGAACATTCCAGTACTTGATACTCAAGACTGACAACTTGGACTAGAATGTTCTCCAGCTCTGCCCAGCTATTGTAACCTCCAGTCAAACCAAGACTGAGTCATGGAGGATCAGGATTGGTCTATTTGAAGGATTGTGTACTTATCAACACTATCTACTTCTGCTGTGATATACAGTAACCATATGAGATTATGTGTTTAAATAAGGACTGAGCAAAAAATCTGTTATAACTAGCCTGGTCAAAAAGATTAATCTATAATCTATATCTAATTAATATATATATATATACACAAATAAATTACCTCAAAAGCAAAACATCCATTGAAACAGAGTGTCCCATTTGATGACAATATCCCCACTTTTATTTCCCTTGAGACAGACAGCTATGGAAGCTAAGTTATAACCAGCTAACATGGTTGCAGCAGAAAGAGCCACAGCTACTTCTTGACACGGCCACTCTTTGCTGTCCATCTGTATATGTATAACTTGTATAATTATTGTAATGGCTACACATCTTCTACTAATTTGTACAGAGAGGGGGAAGATACATACAGTTACACACCCCTGTTGGACTTCCTGGCCAACAAGCAGGGTCCAACTCTTGTCCAACCGCAGAAGAGAGAGACGATAAGATCCCCACGCACGAGATGCGTCACTTCCTTTAGGGTCCCCAGGGGTGAGAAGCCTAATTTTCTTTTCTTCCACAAAAGAATTAAAGCAAAAGGCTTATACTTTTCCTGTTAATTCAACTCCTTCCCGCTCACAAATGAAAGGGAAACGATACTGTAACTTCTGTGTAAAAATATTCTGAGTGAAATAAAAATGCAGGAAAGACACACACAGGGAAATGTTTACATTGTGCAGATATAACTTTCTCTCCAGTCTTTTCTTAAGACGTTTGTAACTAACAGTATTTAACCATTAGCAAAGTCCAGAAAACTAGTCAGCTAATGTGTTACTAGCTCTATTTCTATCCTGAGCAGGAAGGAGTTCAACCATTCTGTTTTTTGATGACTTTCAGACTTTATTTATGCATTTGTTTTAAAGGCAAAATGAGTTAAGGCACACAGTTCAGAGGTTATGGTATATTAGAATCTGTTTCACATGCTTCCAGCAAGCTGATATCACCTGCACTTTATGGAACAACCAAGTGTATTTTTGCAGGTAATTTAGCATAGTATTAATTTCAAACCTAAAACACAAGAAGTTATTTTTCTACTCTTAGTATTTACATTAAAATCTTTCAACTGCTTATGGAAGTGATGTATCTCACTTGTGGGGGCCCTACTGTACTCTCTTCCCATTGGGTTGCAGACTTGGGGTCCCCACATAGACTGGGTCGCCATACTTGAGGACAGCAGCTTTGTGTCAGACTTGTAACTGAAAATGGAGCAACTGAAAGAAGCAAAAGCAAAAATGTTGTATTGAAATGGGGAACTCTTGTATGTTGGGTGTGTGCGTGTTCATTTTCATCTATGTCACAAACTGTTATTCCACTGTGTATTTATAGCATGGCCCTTTGAGTACTGTACTGTATATCACATCATTGCATATAAAGAGCCATGTTACAAATAGCATGTTAGTCTTATCTAAGTCTGGGATTGTATGTATACAGCAGGCCTGGTTGACTCCCAGAATGGGGGTGGTGGTGGTGTGTGTGTGTGTGTGTGTGTGTGTGTGGGAGGGGGTTACACACAGCAGGAGGTTTTAACAGTGCAGCTGGGAGGGCCCATCTTTTGGATTCCATTCCAGTGCTACGTCTGCCACAAATAGATATTCGAGTTCCTTCCATAAACTTGTTGGGGGTGTGACCTGGAAGGGGCTTGAGTCAGAAGGGAGGGCTCTGTTGACAGGGTTGGTGGTGTCAGTGTGTATAAAAGCTCACAGCTGAGAGGCAGACAGCACGTTTGGAAAAAGATTTTAGCGAGGCCAAAGGGCTCTTCACTTGCAGCCAGCAGCTCCACTCCTCCGCCGCCTAAACACAGAAGCCATGACTGAGAGACGTATTCCTTTCACCCTGCTCCGCACCCCGAGCTGGGACCCATTCCGTGACTGGCACCATCGCATCTTTGACCAGTCCTTCGGCATGCCAGCCCAGCCCGAGGACTTCACCACATTCCCCAGCACCCACTGGCCGGGGTACATGCGGCCCTCCATGATGACACCGGACATGAGCCTCATGGGCCAAATGAGCCCCATGATGCCCCACGCTCCCCTGATGTACCCAGCCCCCATGATGGCCCAGCAGGCCCGTGCCCTGTCCCGCCAGATGAGCAGCGGCGTGTCGGAGATCAAGCAGACCCAAGACAGCTGGAAGGTGTCCCTGGATGTCAACCACTTCTCACCTGAAGAGCTGGTGGTGAAGACCAAGGACGGTGTGGTGGAAATCACTGGTGAGCACTCATTTCTCCTTCACTCATCCCCTGTTTGTACTTTACTGTTACTAGTGCATGATGATTCAAGAAGCGCAGTATTTTCCTAACTTTGTTAGACTAAAAACCTGAGGTGCTGAAGGTAATATCCTGTCAGGAAGAGCCAGCCTTTGATTGGGCCAACAGCAAAGTAATAACATCTAATGTGCTTATCTATAGGACAGATGCATAGATAACAGAATGTCTCACTTGGTGTACTTCGGTTTGTCTCTTCCCTGCATAATAGAAATTGCTACAGTACTGGGGGAAAAAAGACACAAGATAAAAAGGCAGGAAACATTTTTGCTCGGTCAAGCACAGGGCAGATGCATAGCTGCATAGTTACATAATATCCTGAGACAATATACTGGGTTCCAGCGCACTGGAGGGCGGGGGCTTTTGGCTGCACGCCTGCTAGATGCAAAACAACACACAATTTAACATGTGGGTGTTGACTTTTGCAGCAGCTCTCAGATGAACACAGTGCAGAAGCTGTTTTCTTAAATAGCCGGTTTCACTTCTGGCCATGAAATGTTTTCATTGTCTGTCCATGCTTGTGAAGGACCAAACCAAAAGGTGCAAACCTGAAGAAGTGTGTGTGTGGAATGGATCATATAAAAGCTTAGCCCTTTGAGGCCTTAAGCTCCCCTTTTCTTTTGAGTCAGTTTCAGCCTCTCTGTCTGCCATTTCACAAAGAATCATGCCCTTAGAGTAGGGGATTCAGCCGTGACTCACCCAGTGTGTCTGCTATTTTAAAAGGACTGCTGGATCTTGTCCAGTTCCAGGGTCCCAGGCCGGGCTAAAGCCTATATCTCCCTGCTGGGAGACTGTGCATAGTCAGGAACAGATAAACAAAGCTCCAAGTGGAATTTGCCACCTCATGTTTCTTAGTGTAGAGTTTTTATTTGATGCATACTCAGAACTAATGACCCTAAATGTGGTAGTTGACAAAGTGCAGACTGCTTCCAGCCACACTCATGCCAGCAGTGTCTTCCTGTTGAAAAGAGGACAGCTCCCTGAGGAAAGCAACCTTCATCAGTCCGTTGTCAAAACAAACATATTACTGTATCTAGAGATAGAAAGAACATCACAGCCAGCCATTATGAGACTGACAGATCCTGATGAATAAAGATTGGTGAGGATCTTCTGTGACTAGTATGTCTGTGGCTACGTGGGGAGCAGCTGCACAAGATAAAAATACCACCACAAAGCTTCCACAAGCACAAAATAGCACCGTCATTGTGCTATTAGCATGCATGACAAATACACATACAGTATAATACTAGATAAATAAACATGTCATGACGTTTTGAGAAATACACTTATTTACTTTCTTGGCCAGAGTGTGATGAGAATAATGATACCACTCATGTGTGCAGTAAATATGAAGCTAACACCAGGAGACCCACCCAAGACACAAAATAATGATGGATGTAAAGCTAGACCCGGCCCAGTAGAGCACAGATCAGGGGCCACGTCAGTGTCAGGATGACACTGTACATCCTTTCTGCACTGAATGAGTCCTGTCTAATGAATTTAATTCAATGTTATGGTTGGCATGTAATTAATATTATGATATGAACTCTTTTTTTACTGTTAATATCATACTGGTTGGCCTGACCGGGGCGCTGTAATTAAAGGACACTGTGTTTAAAAAATAGGAGCTTAGCTTAGCATAAACAGCTAACTTGGCCCTGTCCAAATCTAACAACATCTGCCTATAGTACCAGCACCTCTATGTGTATTTTTTAGACATTAAACAAAATATAACGTGTCAATTAGTGAGTTTCAGAGGTGCTGGTAGACTTTTTGCTAAGCTAAGCGGTGGCTAGCTTCATATTTAGCGTACAGACAGGAGATTGGTATCGCTCTTCTCAACTAACTCTAGGCGTGAAAGTGAATACTGGTGTTGTGTGAAAGTCTGTTCCCCTGTCAATATGTTTTCCCCTTTTCTAAATCTAAACCAAACCGCATCCATCACACCAACCAATTAATAATTACATTTCTGCTATGCCTAACCTAAGCCCTAACCTCAACTACGGAGGGTCGGAGCTACGGAAAAACACCATTAGTGAAGGAAACACTATTCGAAGTGGTAACAGACTTGGACCTGTTAGAATATTACCTTAAACGTAGAACTATTCTTCTAAGTATCTGCATTTTGGCTTTGTATCTGACATGCAGTATATAAAAACCATGGAGATTGGTAGATCAAATATGAAATAAGAAAAACATGCTATAGCAGCAACAGCACAGATGTAATTTATTAAATAAATCATGGATGCATTCCATTTAGGTGTATCAATTCCAGGGTCCTGGCATTGTGCATGTTGACTCTACGGAATGGTTTTTGTGCAAGTTTAAGCGAGTTATAGATTATAGTTAATATTCATTTTACAAAGACATACAAGATGTCTCCCTGCAGAATTGGTGCACCACAATACAGTCTTATAGTTCTAACTCTTAAAAGTGAATGTATATCTTTCAGATTAGTGCCACATTTAGGTAAAAGTATTTTGTCTGTGTCCTTATAGGCAAACATGAGGAAAGGAAGGACGAGCATGGTTTTGTGTCCAGAAACTTCACCAGGAAATACACGTAAGTAGCTGAATGTTTTAAAGTTCATTATCAGAGAATAAGCTTGTGGAATAAAATCACTTTGTACACGTTTGTAGGCCAGTTGATTAAAGGAAACCACTGGCCATACAACATGTCGACATCTCGCTTCAACACTACCAGATTTCTCATTAAAAATGGGTTTGTTGTGGCTGCTTGATGGTGGCTTTGCAGTTCATTTTCATGGAGGGAAATGCATTTTTTAGGCTGGGTCCAGATTGCTGTGATTATCTTATGGTGGTTTTGCTACTGTGAGTCGCTTTAGTTTTGGTTTGGTCCAGCCTATAGAGGGCTGGCTGGTCCTGATTGCTGAATTTCATGCTCTGAAAAGCAGCAGCAGCAGCAGTTTCCACCTCCTAGCGATCATCCCATCTCTGGCTTAGTTTATAGCTTCATAGGACTCTGCTGCCATCCAGGGGCCACAACACACACTGAGTAGACAAACTGAGCTGGTCTTGGATCAGCTTTTACCCAAGAGTGACTCAAGCATTCATGTTTTAATCACTCTGTGTAGTGGCAAACTGGAGCTCTTTGTAGATTTACTGGAGTGATTTCTTAGACGTTTAAACTAATTGTGTTTTATTGCCACCGCTGCAGCCTCCCCTCCACAGCCAACATTGAGAAGGTGTCCTCCACCCTGTCTCCTGAGGGGGTGCTGACCGTGGAGGCTCCTTTGATCAGACCGGCCATCGAGTGCTCAGAGACCACGATACCTGTCAACGTGGACAACAAAGGTGGCGTGGTGAAGAAGTAGGAAGAAAAGCAGCGCGGTGTCTCCCCCCACACACACACACACACGTACACATATTCAACTACGCACTTTATGCCTATAAACTGCTTCTGGAAAGATGAAGAAGCAGCTGATCGCGCTTCCTAAAGCAGGCTGGTTCACACGCCAAAGAGAGGAAAGCAAGGGATTGCCCTTGCTCTTCTCTCTCCCGCTCCATCTCTGGTAATGAGCCAACCCCAGCTGAGTGCACTGTGTAAACACATCTGCAGTAGTGCCATATGCCTGCTCTTTCTGCCATAATTACACTCTTCATTTGAATGTAGAAAATCTGAGCTTAGCCCCGCTCACAGCTTTCTTTCTCTCTCTCTCCCTCACTAACACACACATACACCTTTCTCATTTCTATTCATGCAGCCTGTACTGACCACCTAAAGGCAACAGTAAAGCGGACTGTAATAGCAGGGAAATTAAAGAACAAAGGTCCAAGGAGAGAATGTAAGCGTAAACACTGCGGGACTGGACTCGAAATAGACTGGTTGTATCTGTTGTAGCTATTCAGTCATGCGAATACAGAATAAAGAACAAACAACAGATTGAGTCTCTTATTTTTTTGAAGTTACATACTGTTTATATGCATGCTGGTGCCATGATCATGGAAGTGGCATCCTGAAGCAGCTACTTTACTGTGAGCTGCGTGTGTTCCAAGTCTGGAAACAGGAAGCTAATAAGTAAATGGAAATGCTAAGCATCTTAAAGGCAGGGTTGGTAACTCTTTCCAATATACACTTTTTCATATATAGTTTGAAATGGTCTTTACACTGCAGCAATAAATAACTTATAGGCTCTCAATAAGGAGCGAAAAAGATCTGTCATCTGTAGCTGCTGTAATCCTGTAAAAACACCCACCAATCACTGCCTCGCAGTCTGCTTTGAAAGAACCAATGAAATGCCTCCTTGTCGTGTACTCTACCCCTCCCGTGTACGAGCCTAAGCTCAATGTGCGTCATCGCTGCTGGAGTTACTGCAAGTCTACAGGAGAATGGAGTAGTCGTGTTTGTTTTAAACATTCAGTATGTTAATATTAGGTGTTTGCTTACCGGAGAATGAAACATGAAGTGAAATTGCGGTCCTCTCTCTTCTCTGCTCTGAAGCAGCGACACGACACTCATGCATGTATGTGTGTGGGTTGGAGTCCTGAGGAGATGCTAAATCTTGCTAGCTTTTTTTTATGGTTGTGTGTATCCTTCTTGTAATATGTCATGTGTACTTTTATATCTGGACCTTGAGTCTGTAAATAAAGTTTTTATATATATATATATATATATATATATTTTCGACATTACCAACATTACCAACCCTGCCTTTAGTGTTTTGGTATCTCATGCTAAATTATACATCTGATGGTCATCTATGCAAAATTGTAATTGGGTTTAAAAGATTTCTTAAACACAGTGTCCTTTAATTACAGCGCCCCGGTCAGGCCAACCAGTATGATATTAACAGTAAAAAAAGAGTTCATATCATAATATTAATTACATGCCAACCATAACATTGAATTAAATTCCTTAGACAGGACTCATTCAGTGCAGAAAGGATGTACAGTGTCATCCTGATACTGACGTGGCCCCTGATCTGTGCTCTACTGGGCCGGGTTTGTACTTTATGAAGTGGAGGAAAAACTGATAAGGCAGTTAATATATGAGATGGGTGTTATATGTACAGAGATATAGAGCCATTGCTGCTTACAGTGTATCTGCACTGGAATGTGTCCTAACTCCCAAAATTACATAATTCTATCATACAGAATGTCTCTGATGAATTATTCATGCCCAGATAGATAAGCATACATAATTGATGGAGATTTGCTCTCTGCTCTTGACTGAGCAGGGTCATTTCAAACAATTGCACCATGGATGTTAGAGGAGGAATAGTCTCGCATTGCCAGACCTATCTTTACAGCGCTGTGGAGTAAGGTCTGGCTACACCACACATACATTCTGGGATAGGAGAAAAAAATGCTCTGGGTTGTTTGCATTTCTTTAAACCAATCACAATGGTCTTCGGCAGCGTTAAGCTCCGGACGCAGCAATAGTGACTCTGCAAAATAGTTTCGGGAAGGAACTTGTTTTGATGGAACATTTGCACCCCGCAAAAGAAAACGCCACATAAAATATTAAATGAAGTTAGCTGTTCACACAAGTAATGTACAGTAATGTTAGCTATTTAAATTAGCTGGATACATGGTTACACATAATTTGCAATTCATGGTGATATGAGACAGTGAAGGGCAAGCACTCTTTACATTTACGAAGCTGGAGCTAAAACCAAAAGTGCTTATTTTACAAGATGAAATTAAAGAATTAATTTAGTCATCAGAATTGTCATCTATCAGTGATTGATTGTTCTATGAATTGTGACAGCAGATGATACTTACATATAAAATTCACATTTCTGATCAACTTGTACTTTCACATGTCAGAACTAAAAAGCATAGAAAAGTATATATTTGACAGCACAGTATTGAGAAGTCTCAACACATTCTCTATTGTAGCATATTAACTGCACAGACTGTAAGTCATGATAAAGGCTATTTATACAGTATATAACTTACATATGGGTAAACCACTTAAAATGTGTTATACCTTCTCCTATATTGGCTTAAAGTAAAATAGCACAATTGGTACAGATATAAATGTACAGTATCTGCTGTTTCTACACTGAAGCATTACTGATGCTCTACAGGAACTCTGGTTTTTATCACTGTCATGATGCCTTAACAGGAGTTACATAACTCAAAATGGTAAATGCACAGTTCAATTCTTATGCCCCTTATCATTTGATTTTCATGTGATTCAATCAGACACTAAAGAAACAGATTTGGATTCATGTTCTAATCTGAACCGTACAAATTCTAACATTGTTATTTCACCAGAGAAAACATGCCCTGAGGTAAGTTATTTGTGTTCATCAAAGGAGACACACTTAAGACCGGAAAAGAAACGTGTCCTGCATTGTGGGTTTTTTTGACATCCTGCACATTTCCACATGGTTAGGATGTGGACAAATATAGGTAAGAAAACACACATGGTAAGGATGTTAGTAGAGGAACTAGGCCAGGGGCAGCCACTGGAAATGACATCACCAAACTGCATGTATAAAGCTAAGGCTACGTGATTTTCTTCTTAATGCTAAACTCATTCCAGTGACTCATCAGTAAGTGCAGAATTGAAATGAAAGATGTAGCACCACAACTGGTGACTGGTGTTCTGAATGGCTGGTGCTTTTCATCACTTCTTTTTCTTCCTCCCTGTCAACTTCCAGTCATCCATGTTGCGTGCCAGCCCAGTAATGCACATACTAACTCTACTCTTGACTCCAAAGCTGCAGGGGAGATCTATTTATAGAGTGCTCTGCTATGCACTGAGCCTCCAGCATGTTGTATAGTTACAAAGGGTAGATAGCGGCCATGAGCTGGTGAGCTGTGAGCTACCAGGCTGCTGATTGGACCCCTCTCAGATCTCTACATCCTCCCTGCACTCAGGCTGACAGTTTGAAGAGAGCCAGCTTTTTCCTAAGAGGTTCTCAAGTGATCTTGAAGTGTGGCGGGGACGGATAATTGAAGGGGAAAATCAGCAAATGTGAAAATTAATAAATTCAGTTGAATACAGTGGATATTTTCTGCAGGCAACACATGTTATTAGGGCAGGATAGCTACTCCTGTGTTCACTTCAGGAAAAAAGCTCATTTAGGATGTTTTTCTGACTTTGAGAGTGCACTGTGCAACATAAATATATATATATATATATATATATATTACTCTCAGCTTTCTTTCTTAAAGATTATTTTTTGGGGCTTTTCCTTTTATTAGACAGTGGATAGATATAAAAGGGGGAAAGAGATGGGGGATGACACACAGCAAAGGGCAGCAGGTCAGATTTGAACCCTGCGCCACTGCAGGACTCAACCAACATGGGGCAAACACTCTTACAGGGTGAGCTAGAGGCTGCCCTTCAGCTTTTATTTTGTACAGTCAATCATTACTACTACAAAATATGCATGTTCTTTTTTTGTTAACAGGCCTTTTTTCACAGCGGACATTTTGTCTTGTCATAGTAGGAAAAGCACAGGTGTTAGTGATGAACACTAACAATGTGTCACAGTAAGTTGTGGCAGTGAGTCAGCATGCACAGACCCTGAAACCAAGGCAGCCACCATTAAAGGTAGTATTTATGTTATATGTCCTTTTCCTACTTTGATATCTTAAAATGTCTCCTGTGAAAAAAAAAAAAAAAAACTTTAGTTAATATGATGAGATGATCTGTAATATTATGACAGTTTCCTTAGCTTAACTTGATGGTATCTTCAAAGGTAGAGTGTGGCAAGATGTCACATTTTTTTGGGGGCTCATTCTATTTGTATTTATGTGGAACTTGTTTTAGTTTTTGAGTCGGCTCTGTTTACAGAATTCCTCATGTAAAACCTGTGCACGTTTTCTATTTCCTTTTACTGCTGAAACAAACTAACTGCAAACTTTGACAGATGTGAGGTATATTAAGTAAATGGATAATAAAGCTGCGTTTTTGGAATTACACCAGGATCCCTGCTGTTAGAAAAAAAACACTGCTCGCTCTGTTTACATTGTGATTTCCTGGACTGAAATCATATTTTACCAACTGCATTTAAAAAAAAAAAAAAAAAAAAAAGAGGAAGTCTGCCCTGTGGACAGTGTATGTCACTTAAACTTACCATGGAAGTGTTCATTGCTGATGTTGATAACTGATAGTGATGGCAACTTAAAAGGTCAGAGAGGTATTTAGACAATGTTATACTCACATTGTGAAGATAACTTCTTTTTTTTTAATAAGTGGTAAAAAAATCTGTTTCCCATCTTTTATAATTCCCACTACACCACTGATTTGGCCCAACATACAGTGCTTATTATAAGGCCTGTTCCTGTAATGTTACTACAGTTAAGTATGAATAAGGAGCAAAGTCCATCATTAATAAAAGTGAAACAGTAACGGCTGGGGATCAGAGCAGGTTACACTCTAGGGTGTGTCAGCAATAAATCATCCTCACCAAGATTAATTTCACTACGGTACAAGGTAAACACAAACCAGCCCAACCAATTATTCATGTGTATTAGCAAGGGATTTCATCCAAAAAACAAATCTATTGCACTTTAAATTTGACTAGCTAGAAAAGCATTTCATTATGTGAACAAGACTGCAATGGACCTTTTTCACAGCAGACATTTTTGACTTGTCATAGTAGGAAAAGCACAGCTAAAATTGATAACCTTAACGATGGCTCAATTCCATCAAGTGTCCCAGTAAGCTATATCAGTGAGTCAGCATGCACAATACCAGGGTCTCTCCTAAGTGGAATGCAGCCATCATTAATAAATCTGTGCTTTTCCTACTATGACATGTGAACATGTCTGCTGTGAAAAAGGTCTATAAAGAGAGGGGACCTTATTATCTTAAATGCTAACCGTCCTTTTAATGACATTCAATGTTCCAAATCTAATGACCATCTTTAAAGCAAACTCTAATGGCGTGTCTAACTGGGCCACTGCAGACTCATGAAACACTGACATTTCATGTTTGATCATAAAAAATGAACTAAATCCACAAAAGGTCTGATATCTGTAGTGAATGGGTGGACTGAGCGCTGCTCTGAGCAGAGCAGGTGGTGTGCTTTTTTTCTCCTTAGCAGCAGCTCAGGATTGGCTGGTGACAACAACCTTAGACAAGGGGGGTGTCCAATCACATGTGAGTGTTGATTGCCTTTCAGCCAATAAGCACTCACCAGCTGTACAATAATTAGTTCTCCCTCAGTGATTGAAGATGTACATTAGTCCAATTGTAGCTCTTGATTGACATCATCAATTTCCAGCATTTCAGCATTCAGTCTTCATTTCAGTTGACTTACCTGCATGGAAATTTCAATATTTAATACCAAAGTAAGGGATGACAATGTTAAAAACAGTATAATTGTCTTCTCCTGTTCTTGGTCCAGTTGGATAGTAGTAAGGCTGTGCTTGTGTTTTATGAAAAATGCAAAAGTCTGATGGACTGAGTCATGAATTTATTACGTTGCTCAGGCATTTGTTTCAGCTTGACATTAACAATTCCATAGTAAGATAATGAGGACACCATCTCTTCAATTATCAGAGATGATCTGCATTTTGGACTAAAACTAAACTGTCCATGTTGCATATTCCTTAATGATGCAACAAGTAACCAAGCTTTTTTTGTGTGTAGCCTACGTGTACTTGCAATTTCATTCTTACCAAGTACTTTTTATCATAAGTAGGCCTATTGTAGGCTATGTTTCAAGTCGCATCCGTTACAGAAAATGTAAGTTGAAGTTAAATTAAAGTTGAATGAAAGTCCTGATAAACTGTGTGAGAATGAAATGGATGAAAGGAGATAAATCAGGTGTGTCTGTTCACCTGCTGCAACCGCAGGATGGCAGAGCTCCGCTGACACTAAGGAAAACAGACTACATGTGGGAAATGTTGTGGGGGGGTGGAACAGCGGTTGCACCCGGGCTCGGCCTAGCACTTAGTGAATATGACAAAAAAATGCACAACAATGCAATCGAATAAAGGATCACGTCCTTATGGGTTATGGTTAGCATTATTGTACCTCAGCGTAGTTAAAAAAAAAAGGTTGTCTCTATCTTAATAATCACTAATTTAATGCACCACCTCAGGCTCAGTGACCCAAATTAACACCCACGATGTTGCATGCCAGGTCTGGCTAAAAGCTAACATGCCATAACGCTCGTGTTGGATCCTCCAGCAGTGACTTCTGCATCCACTGCAGAAATTAACCATATCTGCTGCTGTTGTTGTTGGTGTTTTTTTTTTTTTTTTTTTTTTTTTACAATGATCCCTGATGTGACTGCTGAGCCTTTCAGCTCAAAATGTTTTTTTTATTTTAAAGAGTGCAGTGAGACGAAGAGGTTGAGTGGACTAGTTACACTGGAACCAGAGAGGCTGAGTGGACTGGTTACAATGGGACCAGAGAGGCTGAGTGGACTGGTTACAATGGGACCAGAGAGGCTGAGTGGACTGGTTACAATGGGACCAGAGAGGCTGAGTGGACTGGTTTGCTTTATGAATGAACAAGCTGAGAAACTGAACTGCAGACTGAGGAGGACTCATGGTGCACAAGACTTACAGAATGCTGTTAAGACAGGTGAGTTCACACTCACTGAACACTCTCTGCAGATGAGCAAATCAGCAACCACGTGTGTGTGTGTGTGTGTGTGTGTGTGTGTGTGTGTGTGTGTGTGTGTGTGTGTGTGTGTGTGTGTGTGTGTGTGTGTGTGTGTGTGTGTGTGTGTGTGTGTGTGTGTGTGTGTGTGTGTGTGTGTGTGTGTGTGTGTGTGTAAAAAACTATACAGTCTCCCTTTTTGGTTAAACGTGTGTTTGTGGCTGCAGCCGCTGTGGAGTTTATCATGTTTATACATCTCTGTTGCTTTGGTGATGTTTTATTCTGCTGTTGATTCTAATATGCATGGGTTAATAATGCTTGTTGCACCCGCCGTGGTTTCTGTTGACTTTATTATTTATGATTGACTTTTTATTATTTTATTTATTGTCATTTTTGTTGAAGTCAAACGTTTTGTCTCTTTTCTGGTTCTTGTGAGGCTACACAGAGGAAGGCAGTTGTATATTTATAATTGAGTTGTATGCACCGACTGCAAAGTGGTGTGTGTGTATATTGAAAAGGTATGAATTCTTGGTTTGGACATAAGGACTCGTGTTGCTGATGTTGTTGTTGATTTCTTAATTTAACAGTTGTATCATATATCATCATTACTGACTGTTATGCACCACAACACCAAGGCAAATTCCTGGCATGTGAAAACCTACTCGGCAATAAACCGAAACCCTTCACTTTTTGTGATGAATTGAGAATTTCCATCAAATAATTTTTCATACTGTCATTTGTTTATCTTCTGCTTTGTCCATCAATTGTAAAGCCATCAAATGTTCGTTGTGCAGGTATTGTACTCCATCTTTAATTGTTTTTCTTGAGTCTAGACAAGCAGTGAGCAACACAAGAAATATCACGATACCTATTTTTGCATGGCATTTTTTTAATACCTCTTTTTATGTGACAGTTCATAAAATTCTGTATTTTTCTTCACAGTGAGAATTTCAACCGCGTCCAATTATATAATTTCTCTGTTCATAAACACTCCAAGCAATGGCTCTCTACCTTCTACTTGCATGTTACGTGTTTCTTTTAAGGAACTGTTGAACTTCCAGAAAGTTGTTTGCTGCTGTTGTCATTAACAGAACAATTCAGAGGTACTTGTACTTTCCTTGAGTATTTTCAATGTATGCTATTCTACATTTCTACTCCACTACATGTATTTAACAGCTATAGTTACTTGTTACTTTGATTTTAAAGCTATAGTGCGTAGTTTCTGTCTTCCCCATGAGGAATTCTAAGTAATGACAACAACACTGTCAGCGCATCCACATGATACAAGCCTTCCGTGATCCGCAGTTGGTAGTAGCCAAGGAGGACACAGAGGATTAAAAAAACATGATGGACTCTTCAGAAGAGGTAATTATCTTCACTCAAATTTCTGCTCGCGAAAGTCACCGGACGCCACAATCTTCTGAAGATAGCCATACTGAGAAATCCAGAGAGAGTTGTGTGGAGGTGATAGTCTTAATTAGCTTTGTAGCTACTCATTTGGCAATGGTTTGAATGTAACGGACGTTCATTAATATCAAAACATTACGCACTAAAGCTTAAACATGCTAATCATTTAAATGACTCATAAAAATATGATGCGTTATGACAGATTAAAGGCCTAACAAGGTTGATCAGAGCGGGTCAGTTTGGAGTGAAGGCTGTGCTGGGATTTACTATACAAGAGTTCAGCAAAACTGCAAGGCACTAATAAGAATGATAAAGTTGTAACTTGTCCCACAACAAAACTTAACAGGAGAGTGATGATGTCACACACGCCCAGTGTGTGCACAACCCCCACAGTCCTGTGAAATGAGGAGGAAAAAAAAAACCAATACCTGTGATGGACCATAGAGTAGATACATTTGCAGTTTGCAGTGCTTTACCCGTTAATATCTTCTAGGGATGTAACGATGCATCGTCAATCGGTTAAAAATCCATTCCTAATGTGTAAAGATTACAACCGCTGGAGATAAAAAAAAATAAAAAATAAAAAATTCAGACTAGGGTGTGATCTACTTTTGTTTTCACTTGTTTCACTTCAGACATCACTGTGTTCTAAGTTATTTATTTGAAAATATTTTTTTCCTATTAGTTTAGTTATATTTTGATGTGAGATTTGTTTTAGAAATCTAATTCTTTTTTTTTAAGACATTTTCAGTTGCACTTTAGATAAGGACACATGTTTTGCACAGTTTATATAAACAAAAAGAATATTTTATTTGCCTGCAGTTTATTCTGTAAAAAAAGAATCGTGAGTAAATCGTGAATCGCATCGAATGGCGACTTGAGTGTATCGTTACATCCGTAGTACCTTTTTAGTATTTTAATCATCGCTGTTTGATTATGTTACTGTCAATGGACTAACACATGGAAGACCATGCATGCTGCAGAACTCCCATTGTGTCCACTGGTAACCCACTCACTACCGCTGTCAAATATCACAAGCCCATATGTTTTCTTCCTGTTTGCCACCCTTACCAAGAACTGCATGTGACCATAGCGATGTCCGTAACAGATCAATTTATTGTCAACAATCACTGTTTTGGTATAGCGTACTTCAGCAAATGGCGTAAAGAAAACACAGATTAAAATAAGGTCTAGCTAACAATCGCAATAAAAAGAAATAAATAGAAAATAATCCGATTTTTAAGGTCTAGTAATTCCATGTTCATATGAATACATAACATCTACCGTATAAGTTAATCAATTGAAGCTACTGTATAAATACATCACCAGCATGCACAATATTGTATTATGGAGAATATTGGAGCAGTTATCATCTTACACTGAAGAAACCGTATAATAGGCAAGTGCATTTCTTGACCAGGAAGAAACTGAAGACAAATTAAATCCACAAACCTCAAATCTGCTTTTAGAGCTTCCACTTAACATTGCATGTGCTCTGTCCACAAATTCTACTTGGTTCATTGGTCAAGTCTGTGGTTCCAGGTTCCGTTTCAGAGATCCTACTAGATTGTTATGAAGATAGCATAAGTGGACAATAAGGGTGGGCTAATGATCATGTTCAGTCACCACATTTAAAAACAATAAAAATCCATTTATTTATTTTGCCATCTGGATTTCTGTGAATCAAATCGTTTCCTACAAGGAGCCAATAGAAGTTGTTATAGTAACGACAATACTGATGATAAGAATTAGGTGTCCAAAAACAGTTAATTTATTTAATAAAGCACATCAGCACATGAGAGGGACAAGCTGCACTAAGTTTTACTTTTATGAATTTGTATTTTTAGTTACAGTATGACTGTGTGACTGAGCGGGACACATAACCTGACACAAAGCAAACAAAAACATTTTTTTTTATTGTTATCTTCAATAACAGAGACAACCTGCTTTTCACTCGACGATCATAGTGTGGTGCAACTAAAGATGTCGGTACATTTTGAAGTTACGCAATGAAGTTCGACACCCCTTAATTAAAAGCCCGTCTTCATATCTGTAACCCTGTCTGCTCTCTCACTCGCTCTCTCATTTGTCCTTCTCTCTCTCTCTCTCTCTCTCTCTCTCTCTCTCTCTCTCTCTCGCTAAGCAAGGCCATGACATTCAAGGTTACTTTAATTTTCTGGCTGCTCAAGCATCGAAACTCAATTTCTGAATGCTCCTCCCCTCGCGATATACAATAAGACAGCTCAGCTTCGTTTGCGTGATAAGACCAGTCTCTGCCAGCGTGAAGGTACCATTACCCAATAGTCACACTGTGATGCATGACATACCTCTTGCTTCTAAAGTTGTATTTTGGCAAATGCTGCAGAGGCTACCAAGGAGGGGGGTTTCATTCTTTTATTAATTTTTTTTTAATCGTAGGTTATTTCTCAAACTAAAATTGTCTTCCCTCCTTCAACTTTTTTTCACTTTTAATTTGTTGAAAAATAAAGAACAGCAGCCACATCAGTACCGTTGGCTAAATTGGCCGCCGATGTTCCACCGCCCCTCCCCCTCCCCGTTTTTTTTAATTTTTTAATTTCTAAGAACTTTTTAAACCTAGTATTATTATTTTTATGTCATCATTTGTGAGCGAGCGTGTTGTGTTGTTTTTGGCAGAATGAGGTTTCGGGACTCTTATTTTTAATTGTTGCCCTCGCCTCCCTCGTCGTCTTGCTGGTCGCTCGTCCACAGCGTCAAGTTGTCTCGTAGCAGCTGCATGATCAGAGTGGAGTCTTTGTAGGAGTCCTCGTTCAGGGTGTCCAGCTCGGCGATGGCGTCGTCGAAGGCGGTCTTGGCCAGGTGGCACGCCTGCTCCGGGGCGTTCTGGATCTCGTAGTAGAAGACGGAGTAGTTGAGAGCCAGGCCCAGGCGGATGGGGTGGGTGGGCTGCATGTGCTCCTTGCTGATCTCGTGGGCCTCGCTGTAGGACTTCTCGGAGGACTCCACCACCGCCGCTCTCTTCTCCCCCGTGGCCACCTCGGCCAGGTAGCGGTAGTAGTCGCCCTTCATCTTCAGGTAGAAGACTTTGCTCTCGTGCTGCGTCTCGTTGCAGTTCTTGATCAGGAAGTTGTCGAGCAGGTTGAGCACGTCCTGGCAGACGGCCTCCAGCTCCTTCTCGATCTTTTCCCGGTAGGCCCGCACCATCTCGATCTTCTTCTCGTTGCCGTCGGCCGATGTCTTCTGCTCGATGCTGGAGATGACGCGCCAGGACGAACGCCTCGCCCCAACCACGTTCTTGTAAGCCACGGAGAGCAGGTTCCTTTCCTCATTGGATAGTGCTTCGTTCAGCTCTGTGACCTGAAGAGAACAAGAAAAATGTACAGTCGTTAGCATTGTATTTTTTTGTTATCTCAATTGTCTTATTTATGTCAAATATGTGGACATATGTCTCAATAACATTTAACGGTTGACAATTGGACAAAACGAATGCAACATGCTACAAAGTGTGACCATTGACGCACACAAAAACAATTCAGGCAACAGTCACTGCAGGGTAAACCACGCCTCCAGCTCACTGACATCATCCTCTTAGGTGACTCCTGATTGGCTGTGCGCAGCTCTGAAAGCTGGTTTTGTTTTGTCTGGACAGGCCTGTGTCTGGCTGGAGGATTTAATCCTTTATACCCCACTGGGACTGTGCAGCAGCGGCATCTTTACAGACCTTTTCTGAGTATAAAGCCTGTTGTTACTTTCTTTTTTTGTACAGAATTCAGTTCCATGAGCATAGCAAAGTAGGGGGCCCCAGCCAATCCCGTGGAACAGCTCTTCACAATGCCCTTACTGAACTCCATATCGGTCAACATAAATCTACATTCTGGGTAAAAAAACTAAGGGGATTGTGGTGATACTCTCCTTGTTCCCTAGTGTTAGCATAAACGTATTGTTGCATATGTGTTATATATATTTAGTCTATTTATTTTTTTATAGGGCCAGACTTTCTATGTTTTAAAACCGATGTAAATTCTGCTTTTTATTCTGTTGTTTTACTGTGAGCATGAGTTCAATAAACTCAAACTCAACTCAATTTTTCAATTCAATTTCAAAATTCAATTTGGAAAGAAATTAAGCTGGCTTCTTTTTTAAGATGTCTTGCTTTTACTATGATGCCCTAGAAAAAAAATAGAATAATAAAGAGACTTCTCTCTGTTAGAAACATTTCTAAAAATCTATAGCTGTATTGGTAACGGGTACATTCATTCAGCATTTATAAACTCAGCAATATTTGCTTTGATTTAATCGTAATTCAGTTTCTAGGCATTGAGGCACTGTCCCTTAACAACAACAAAACAAATGTTCACCTTTAGAGTAGACAAGACTAAGAGTATACAGCCATGCTAACCGTTCCATGCTAGAGTTCTTTGAAAACTCTGGGATCAGCATGCTACCATGTTACCATTGAGAATGTTAACTTGCTCATGTTTAGAAAGTATAAAGTTTACCATGTTCACCATCTAAGCTTAGTGAGATGCAGCACTGTCACAATGAGCTAACAGCTGTGTCACTCTGATTTCGTTAGCCTCCAATAACACACAGTAGCTGCTAATCCCTGTTCCAGTTGTTAGTACAGTCTCTATTGATACAAATGTATGACTAATCATGTGTTCATCTGATGAACTCATTTTCAGCATACATACATCCTTACATACAACTACACCCCCAGATTACTGTAAGAAGGAGGGGGGTGGAGGGCAAAAAGCAATCAGTGATGCAATCTTCTGTTTCTATGGCGACTGCAAAATCTGCTTTGTTTGTGGAAGCCATTGTATCTCTGCTGGAGACGCTGGCTACAAGCTGCTAATGGAAAGGATACTGACATGGCTGTAGTATGGAGAACGCTGCAGCACTGTGGGAGTAAGCAGCGTGGATAAGTGCAAGTAAGCCATTTCATATCTCACACCTTTCAGCCAACTCTGGCAGTCATCCGAAGCAATGTAATTGCATGGCTCTGTACAGGACACAAATGATTCGAAAGCTATACAAGGAACCATAAGAAAATGTTTCACTTCAATCACGCTTCAACCTTGCTAGTGGGATGCCGGGCCTGAGAATGGTGATGTTAGTCGGTTGGTCTGTCCGCCAAATGTATTGAGCACATTCATGTTGCCCAGACGATGAGCCATTTACATTTTTTAACGGTCCATGAGTTTTCCTCATTTCCATCAGGTCAAATTGTCAACTCTGTATCTTTAAATATGAAAAACAGTTATGTACAGACATTCATGGTCCCCAGAGGATGAATCCTATTGAACGAGGTGATTCCCTGACTTTTTTTATCAACACCATGAGGTTGACATTTGGGAAATATATTGCTATCTACTGAATGGATTGCCCTAAGATTTGGTACGGATATTCAAGGGGAAGTTCAAATGATTTTGGTGATCCCCTTTCCTCTAGGTTGACATTTTGGATTCAGAGTGAAATATCTTGACAACTATTTAATGGATTGCTGTGAAATTAACTACAGATATTTGAGAGTCCAAAGAGGTGATGGTAAGGGTGCCAAAGTACAATCTCACAGAGCTGCTAGCATGGCTTTAGACTCTAGTCATGGTCACAAGAGGATGAACCCTACTGAATCTGGGATTTGTTGTAAAGCCAATACTAGCTAAGCCAAAAGTTGAACATGTCTCAAAATCTGAAAAGCAGATTATCATGACGTTTACTAAAAACCACCAACATCCCACAGTATCTCTGCCTATTTCAGGTATTGCATTAAATTTTTCCTCTGGTGTCATTCTAACACCAAATCATCAACTTGGTCCAAAACTAGTGGGCAGACTGCCATGGAATTTAAAGTGGAAATTTTTGTTCACCACAGGAAACACACCTTTGTATTTGGATATCCCATCTTTAGCAACATCCCAACAACCAAACCACTGTGCTTTTCGTGCCTTATTTCCTAACGGTGCAGCCTCAAGAGTGCCACTAGCAGTACTGCCAACTTGTGCGTGTGTGTTCACTAAGGACGTTGTAAAAATTTACAACTGGCATAAATAAAATGACCTCTGTACTAGTTAACTATGAAGACAATAAACTGACATCCGTTGCATAATGATCCCACTTACGAGCACAGGAGAAAGTCAGCCTGCCCCCCATTAGTCTTTGCTGAAGCACAGCCTTAGCTTTATACAGCTCTATGCATTAGCCCATTAAATTACAATTAGTGTAAAGTCTCTAACCTACAGTAAATTCAACCAACAGAGTAATGCTGAAGCAACACATAGGTCAGAAAAACAAGGCCTAAACAACACGTCTGTAAAAACATGCATGCCTTTGTTTCAGAAGGCTGCAGGGTGAGCAGAAAGCCCTGACGGAAGCTGTGGTGCGGGGATGACAATAGAGCTCTGTCTACCCATAAAGCTCATCAATTGCGCCTGCTCTCTCGTGACTCATCCTTGCACAGGGCAGTCAAACGTCCAAACTGTTAATGCAAACAAAGGCCAGGCAGGACAATCAATAACTTCCTCTTTGACAGTTCTTTGCATGACCATTAATATCCACCAGAGACACTGTAAGGGCTGCAGGGCTAGGAGAGTAAGAGGATATGTTGGGCATGAGTAGAGGCTGGGTTAAACCTCAATGCCCACCGCCTTGCATTTCTATTTAATGGATTTTTCAATTCACATAATATAGACTTGTCACAGTCCCACAGCTACCAATTTTTCTTCCTGTTCCACGCTTTCCTTCTGTCTTTTCCTTGCTCACTTGCTCACTCCCTGGGCTCTCCTGACAACCCCCACCGCCGACCCTCTTTCAGGCAGCATCGCACAAAGGCGCCTTGGACTACCTGGTGTCACTGGTGGTCTGAATAGGTCTGGAGCTTTGGTGAAGAAAAAGGGGATGCAAGGCGGTGTATGTGTGTGTCTTAGTAATGGTGATGTAGTGGGAGCTTCGAGTAGTTCTTTGTTGCTACGCTACCACATATGACAGTAGTTTTTCTGTGAATACAGCTGATAATAATAAGGAAACACATAAAGGGTTGATCACTTAAAAAGGAATGAAAGATGTGCAGACCTACGTAATTAGGCTACTGGACTGGTATGGAGAAAGTCAAACACTAGTTAATGCTAGCCTCTCTGTTAGTACTAGTTCTCTGCTGTCATTAAAGAAAACGGTAACACACATGTGACCTAAAGTGACAGTAAAAGTTAGCCCTCATGCTCATGTGTCAAATATTACCAAGTAATGGCTTATTAAAATAAATAAAATGGGTGTACAGTACAGGACTGTCATGTTCAGCACACATTTTTTTGGGCTTAGCTGTCGTTAAAGGCAGATACTGTATGTTCTGCCTTATTGGTTATATAAGGGTTATAATGGCACCTCCTAGTTCACTTCTATGATAACGAGGGATGCACCGAATCCAGTTTTTTGGGGTTTGGCTGAATACCGAATCCACTGGTTAAGATTCGGCCGAATCCAAAACCAAATACCGAATCCTACTCCCATCCACAGTCCATTAACACAGTAAACGCATTAATGAAGTAAACAACGTCCACAGCCTATAAAATAGTTAAATGTAACAACTTGATGTTGAGTTCACATGCTCTTTTCACATATTAGGAAAGCACATCGCTATCACCAGATGATTTTCACTAACCAGTGTATGATGAAGGCATGTTGGGTGGGTGAAATTAGAAAGCTAACATTAGCTAACGAGCAGCAGCCGGCCATTCGGTCGCTCCGCTCCCACTGTAGGGAGACTGCCAAGAGAACAGCTGACAGCCCGGGAGAGGCACTGTCTGGTTAACACAAGTTTTTAGCTGTGACTGTCCTTCCTTTGCCGTACCTGGGGTTGCTGTGTTTTGGCTGCTGCCTGTAGATTCCTTCAAGCACAACTCATACTCTTTCGGATGTTTAATGCGCAAATGTTTTAACAGCAGCGATGTTGTGTATTGTTTAGGGTCCTTGCCGCTACGGGACAGGTCGGCATTGCGGGTTGGGCGTGTGGCTTGGCTTGGGTCGCCTTCTTTTGGCTGGGGGTGCTGCCGGGCGGCGCTTTTTCTGCTCGCGAGTTCCATTTTCACTTTCTCACAGCCTACTGCATTGAACGGTCGACATACGTAAACACCTTCCCGTAATCAATGGCGGCGTCATTACGTCGGCACGCGTAGTGCAAGCGTAGGGTTTGGTGGCAGAAACTGAACCCTGTCAAAAAGCCCAAATCCTGGATTCAGTGCATCCCTAATGATAACACAAGAAAATGACAGATCTGACTGAGTATATAATAATGACACTGTTATTTACATTAATGGTGGCCTGTTATATAATTATTATTATTATTAATAATTTACATCAGGTGAATAAAAACAAATGATACCGATTTTTTTTTTTTACCGAGTTTTCTTCCTTTTTCAGATCAGTCTGGAAAGACGGCAGACTCATCACGTATTGACCAGTAGTGTTACTAACAATGACTGTGATTACTGTGTAATTGCATTACTAATGCTTGGTCATAGACTGGCTCAGGGACACAGGCTGACGTTTCACACTTGTGTTTTTAGGGTTGGTCCATCTCCTAGCTATCGCCATCTTGTCAAAATCCCTCTTTTCATACTTTCCATGTCTGTAATAATCCTGTAAACTCATTCAGGGCCATGAAATCCCACACAAATAACCCTTATAATGGTGCCAAAGCAATAAAGCAACAACTTCAACTATTCTTCTACAAACATAAAATGTGGTTTGATGTGACATTTCACTCCACGAACTGAGAAGACAAAACACAATAAACATAAGAACCTAGCCAATATCAAAATAAGAAGTAGGGTTCACTTAATTTGGTTTCTCAGTTAATGTTTGTGCGTTTGTGTGTGCGTCATGTAAGACCTATCTTGGGGGGGTAGGTGATATGGGATTGGGGATGGTATGGGCGTGGGAAAAGGAATCTTTATTTTATTCTCATTTATGTTGTATTACTATTGTACAATGTTTAAAGCTATTGTCCTGTTTTATATAATAATAATAATAATAATAATAATAATAATAATAATAATAAAGCTGTGAGCAGTGATGGACGGGCCCTCGCGCCTCTGCGCACGTCGGGGTTACCGGCGGACGCTGCTCCTTGCAACCGTGCATTTGCGCGGCACTCAGACGCCACAAACCGTCACCAATGAAAAAGGAACTCCCCGCCGAGTTCAATGATACCTCACACAAGACTCTACCATAAATGGGTCAGCATGTATGAAAGGGGGCGTGGCTTGAACATAGGGGGCGGGCCAAACCATCACCAATGAAGAAGGAAGTCTCTGCTGAGTTCAATGATACCTCACACAAGGGTATACCTTAAACGGTTCAAATGTTATGTAAGGGGGCGTGGCCTGAGTAAGTGGGCGTGGCCATATTATAGCGGGCGGCTCAGTATCACACGTAGACCACACATTCGGAGTTTCATGCAAATCGGATGATGTTTGTCATATAAGGCACATTTCATGTTGCCAACGCAGGGCGTTATGACCAAAAGTCAATTTTGGCCTGTAGGTGTCCTCAGGCCTGGACCCTTGTCAATCGTGAGAAATTTCGGGCAGATACGACAACGTACACTCAAGTTACAACAACTTTTTTGTCCATCGCTAAACACTCAAAATGGCCGCCACGCCACGCCCACACCGTCTGACGAAAAGTTTTTCTTTTAATAACTTTTCATCGTTAAGGTGTTGGGATGGTACAGATCAAGTTTGAAGTCCATCGGATGAAATCTCTAGGAGGAGTTTGTTAAAGTATAGCACCTTGACTTTTACGCCTACTTCCTGTTGCCACTAGGGGGCGCTATGACTTTAAGTAAATATCGGCCTTTATTTGTCCTCAGCGTTGGACTCTTATGAATTCTGAAAAATTTCGAGGTAATCGGACAACATACACTCGAGTTACACCCACTTCCTGTTTCGGCGGCGAAACGCACAAAATGGCCGCCCTGCCACGGCCACGCCCTATGACGAAAAGTTTTTCTTTTAACAACTTTTCATCTTTAACATCTTAAGATGGCACAGACCGAGTTTGAAGTTGATCGGATGAAATCTCTAGGAGGAGTTCGTTAAAGTACGACATGTGGAAAAGGCCAAAATCGCACTAATTTCGAACATTTAATTCAAAATGGCAGACTTCCTGTTGGGTTTAGGGTATGGCTCTAATGACGTTTTTTGTACATCTTGACATGTTACATATGTGTACCAGGTTTCGTGAGTCTACGTTAAACGCACTGCAGGGGCTCAATTTTCTTAACTTTCTAAGGGGCGCTAGCGAGCCATTTTTGTGCGCCTATTCCCGAAACCCTTAAAATACGTAAATTTTCACCAGACTTGATGCGACCGCCAAATTTTGTGAGTTTTTGAATATATTAAGCCCCTCAAAAAGCCAATTCATTTGATGGGAAAATAATAATTCCTTCAGTTTCAATAGGGCCTTCGCCGCTGTCGGCGCTCGGGCCCTAATAAAACAACCTTGAACAAAATGGGGGGTAGGGCTGCACGATATTTTGTTTCGTTGTCTACATCGCGATGTGCGAATGCGCGATAGTCACATCACAGGACGTTGTGATGTTGACGCTACAACTTTTTTGCTGCTTGATAGAAAAGTAAACGTTCAGCGTTTCACCACAGAAAGCTGCTACCAGCCAGGCTAAAGCTAATAAAGTTAGCCTAAAGAAACAAGGGGTCTGTCCATCTAATGTTACGGTTCTGAGCAGCGACGCTGGAAACGTAACACTAATCTACAACAGCAATCTATGTCTAATATAACAATTTACACTGATTTAAGTGTGCTTGGATACACGGTTTGTTGCTAGTGCGTGACATGCAGGCTCTGCATGCACAGCAAACCATCAATCACAATCAATGGTGATCATTTTATCAAACAGAGGAAGCAACATGTATTTATAATATCATTGACTTTAGCCTTGATTGATAGTATTATATGAATACAATGGTGTCATGTGAGTCAACCAGTGTATTTAACTACCTAATGCCCCTCTCTAAAATGTACTTAATGCACTCAAAAAAGCCAACACATATGTTGTCACTGCCCATGACTTGTTTAAATTGGTTCCATACCTCCAACTTTACAAATATCTTGTTTTTGCCCACAACTCAAAGATATTCAGTTTACTGTCATAAATATGTGAAGAAACTAGAAAATTTAAGAAGCTGGAATCAAAGAAATGCTAAGTCTTTTCTTAAGAAATGACTCAAACCGATTTAATCGATTATCAAAATAGTTGCAGATTGATTTAATAGTTGACATTAATCGATTCATCTTTGCAGCTCTACCTGAAAGTAATGTGAATATCCAAAAAGCAGATTGTGCAGGTTTTCACACATTGAGAAGATGTTTTCAGTTCCCGGAAAGAATGAATACTCTCTCTCCTTATTCCTTTTTTTAGCTGTCCTTTCTTTCCTTTGAACGATAGTACAATTGCAAGTCAGGGTAGATGTGTAAGTGTGCTGCCTTATAATGCTGCGAGCGTTGATGTCCTTGCACTCATTGACAGTGACTAAGCAAAAGGAAAAGACCTCAAAGCAACTGAATGATGCAACAAGATAATAAAGTACTGTTGTGGGGAATTATCACTCACTTCAATTCTGCACATCTAGCTGCAAATGTAAGCAAGATGTGAAATTAACCTGATTATACAGTGTGTGTAGGTGGGTAAGGTGGGCGTTTCTCGTAATGCCTTTGTGACTCACCAATGAGTTAAGACTCATTTCGGGACATACTGAAATGTCCTGAGATGACATTGGTTGCATTCATTATTGGATTGAGGTATTCTGAGTGTGTTCATATTTCAGAAATAAAGAAGTAGAAGTTTGATGCTTGCTTTTGCCCCCTGGACAAAAACTCTAAAATGAGTTTAGCAAACTGATTGTAGCCATCCTTATCTAAAATGAAGCTCATCATACTGTAGGTGTCAAATTAAAAACATTCACATTAATGTTGAAGATATCTCCCACAAGATGCACCATCCTACTCACTCCCACTAGATCACTCCCCCACGCAACACTGAGTACGTTTACATGCACACCAATATTCCACTATTATTCCAAATATGATAAATATTTGGAATTTGATACGGGTCATGTAAAAAGCATATTCCGGTTGGATATTCCGGATAAGGCCTTTTTCTGAATATAGCATTTTCCAATTAAGACGTGGGTTATTCTGGTATTATTCGGGTTTTAGAGGCATTCAACCAACAAGCCGACAGTCTGCAAGGCTTCAGACCCGATAAGAAGGAGAAACGCCGCTACTTTTAAACATTATCAATAACTTGGATATCAACAGGTTATTGGATATGCGCACACATCGCTACAACAACCTTTTCAAGACGCTGGTTGAAGGAATGAAAGAGGGACTCTGTGTTTGCACGGTCCAACAAGTCCTCCACCGCTGGTAAACTAAAAATGGTATTTTGCACGGTTACATGTAAACGGGACTGGTAGTGGAATATTTCATTAACCATGTAAACGGCTTAGTTGGAATATCGTCTTTTTTGGAATTAAGGCAAAAACTGATTAAGTGCATGTAAACGTAGTCATTGTTTTCTATTGAAAATGTGTCTGCCAGCAAAAATAAGATACAGGTAGCCCATGGAGTTATTTTTTTTTTTATTTAGCAGTGATAATTAAAAGTGGATAAAAAATATTATGGCTCAGGTCCCTGTTTCTCTTCCAACTTATATTGATTTCTATAGCAACAGACAAATCAGACTACAGAGTAGCAGTGATGATGTGAAGTCAAGTTCAACAGTCTACTCGAGCAACATGGCATCATGACTTTGCGTAAACATACACGCCACTTTCCTAAAGCCAAATGGTGTGTTATCTGTACACATTTTGAGCTATCCACGTGTATGTCTACGCTGTATACAGCGGATGTAAACATACACACCACATGGCGTCGCCAAGTTGCGTGACGTACTATCGCGAGAAAAAAAAGAAGAAAAAACGTTTGGGTTTAGGAAAAGAACATTGGGAAAGGCTTTAGTAACCCAAAAAACAACAAAAACATGAAAAAAATGACAAAAACACCCTTAGGGAAACAATAAATGGTTGGGTTTAGAAAAGAAACATTGGTGAAGCCTTAAAATAAATAAAGAAAACAAAGAAAATGGCTGAAAAAACGCCACACGCGGGACGCGATCCAGGCTCTCCTGGGTGAAAGTCCTGTGTTTTACCCATCTGCGGACTTACGTCCCTTCATACCACTTGCTACGGCAAAAATTCACACGTAATGTAGGTCAATGGCGGCCGAACTACGTTGATAAATGCTAAAAAGCAATTATGCGTCTTGATAACACGCCAAAATGGCATAAAAATTGGCGTGTCATACATACACCACTTTATGAGATCAGTCTGACTCGAGAAACTAAAATGTACGAAGCCCCTAAAAGGGATATGGGGAATTTTTGGGTTTCTCATGTGCACAAGATACTTTCTCGTGAGCACACAAAAGTATCTTGTGTTCACGAGAAACTAATCTGAGTACCAGTCAAAATGGCTACCGAAGAGGTATTCATCTTCCTGAAAATGCAACAATATGTACCCTAATAGTGTCAACAACAAACTTAAAGATGATACGTTAACGATTTCATGCTGTGAAAGCGAAATATTAACTTTAGCCACATTGGGTTAGCATACTTTTGCTAGCCTTTGATTGGTTTCTTGTGAGCATAAGATATGCGTGCTCACAAAAAAGTATCTTGTGCAAACAAGAAGGAAGAAAATCCCCATGTCCCTTAAGGGCCTCTGTAAAAATGTTGTTTGGTATATTTCAGTATTTGGATAGTTACAGTATAATGATGGTTAAGTCAAATAACCTATTTGCATACATTAGATTTTGGCACTCCCACAATGAATGATGGTAACCATCAGTCCCACTCACAATGGAGCAAGTGTATTCTGCACCCGCCGCAACATTTGTATTAGGTCCTGCGGGACATGCAGTCTCACTCGCTACTGGTACAGATATAAAGCTGTCATTATACATGTGTGGGAAAACTTCACGCTTTAACAGATAAAGATCTGTTTTTAAAGCTTATTTTAAAATGACTTAAATGAAGATAGGTGGTTAATTAGTTATTCTGTTGCACCCAAAGATTTACAGACATTTTCCTTTTCTCCAATGTAGAAAACACTATTTAGGTAATTCTCTAGTAATTAGTTCATAAAGTTGTTGGTCCCAGATTAAAATGCATAAAGTAATGCCCACCTTGTGCCAACATAAGTAAATAAAAAGCATACTATTGATATTATAAGTGCATTTCCTGTATATGAAACAGCTGTGTTTGTGTGAGTGTATGTTAGACATTCTGAGATTTCATGGGGCAATTTTGCCCTTTGCCCCCCTTAATTTCTGAGACTGACAATATATATTCTATAATTTCTAGACTGTTTTCCTGGATGTCAGATGGTGGGATATGTAATAGCCCTTTCAGAACAATACAGCAAAATGGGTCAAACCCACATGTGGTTTATCTGAATGGGGCAATATGCATCTTCAAAAATGGTTTCTTGACCCTCATCCCAACCAGTATCGAATGGGAGTTTGACACTGCCCAATTTCCATGAACAGAATGGGGACTTAAACGTATGTTATTTTAAACATGTATGACTTGATTAGTTCATTAAAGCTAAAGAGAGAGAGCTGGACATAAAATGAACTAAAGCTGCACCTTGCGTAATCTAATTCTGTGTAACGATGTAACTCTTGTGATTTAGCAGTCATTTTTACTGAGCCACAGTTGCAGACTGAAGTCTCTGTGAACAGTGACGCTCAGGGATTCACTTGTGAAAGCGGTCTCAAATTAATCAGGTCAAACCTGGGTTTGAACATGCGTTCAATAAAGCACATCATACCCAGGTTTGTATGAAAAGGAGTAATCACCATGGGTGGCTTGCAAACGGGTAGCGTTTGATTTTGCAAATTCAAAAGCTGGAAAGTTGAAATTTATTGTTTTTTTCCCTTTGTGGGAATTAGGGTTCTACGTTTCCCCTCAAAAGGCGTGTTGGGTTTTTTCATTAATCAAACCAAGAAGCACTGCTAGTCGTAAGGTAAACTTAGTGAAAAAACAAAAAGAAAGTCACTAAAATTTGAAATATGACTGTGTCCTCTTTGAAGCACGGAGTGTTAAAAATTATCATTATTAATAAAATATAAATTCAGCAGAATGACAATTTTACTTTGAATTGAATATGTGGCTTGAAAGACTACATTTCAATGTATCTTATTTTATCAGTTTTATTAAAACTATGTTTCTGTTTTGTATGAAAATGAAAAGAGAGAAATGTAAAAATGGCTTCCCACGAGGTACAAAAAGCTCATTCAAGAATCTCAATGAATGTTTATGTCCCTAAGAAAAGAAAAAATGTGTAGCCTACAGATTGAAGTGAATTATGGGCTAAAACTAGGGATGCAACGATTATAGATTTTGTTGGTACGATTATGGTCCGAAGAATAATCGCGGTCTCGCGATTATCGCAATTCTTGTGCATTAATTAATTTCACTGCTCACGTATGAAATCACATGAACACTAGATTGTAATGTGTTATTTATTGCTGCCTTTTGAAACAGAAATAACGGTATGTTTTGAATGTTTTGAAAATGATTATATGATCAATCATCAACCTTTTCTAATATTAAGATTAGAGACTAGAGGTGAATCCGTCACACCACAAAAAAAGGCCAAGTTGGCAACAACAGCGCTGCCCTTCTTAGGAAGAAGTTGGACCCTTTTTGGGCTAGAAACGCCCCTGCTAGCTGGTGTTCCTAAAAGTTGGAGGAGCTGCTAGCCAAGATGCAGCTGTCATAGGGAGATTTGCAGCATGTTGCCAAGGAATAGATGCGATGGAGAGATCTCTTTGCAGCCTTATGCCCCACAGAGGATGAAGAGGAGTAAGTCAGTAACGTTAAGTGGTAAAGTCAGTGACATGTTTGAGCTGTTGCGGAGTTTTGAGTCGTACGAACATAACGTTATCATGAGTGCACTCAATGTAAATGCAAATGTCGGCTGTTAACTATAACGTTATCGTTAACATTAAACAGGCTAACCATAGCCAACTGGTAACTTTAACAAGCTAACAAACACTTAAACAACAACGTTAACAAACAATAAAGTCGCTAGAAAGCTTACCAACTTGGGTTGAATCCCCCGTTGCAGCTGCAGCTGTCCTGAGGTCAGGGGCTGGCTCTGCTCTGTTTTACTGGTGTTTGCTAACTTGACGTAATAATTGCAGCAGTAAGTTGTCTGCTTACATTACATTATGCAAGTTTGCCAGATCGGGTAGCGGATCTGTAGTTCGAATGAACTGTACAATGTAAAGTTACATAGTGTTGCTTTAATAGTGTAATCGGTTAATCGCTGCATCCCTAGCTACAACATGCAAAAACACTGGCATGGTCTTTTCAGAGATATTGGTGAAAAACACTCTTAACACTCTAAATGCTTTTCTTACATTAAACCTAGTGCATTGATTTAGATTCAATACTGTAGGTCAGCCTTCAAGAATGAGTCATTACTATATCAAAGGGCTGAGGCACTGTGCCCATGTGGATACTATGATGTAATAGTTTCATTACATATGCACAGCAGTGCCAAGATCCTTTTACATGAATCTTCAATATTCATATTCACTCTCGAAAATAACTCCTAAAAACTCCTTCCACATCAATGTTGACGGCATTTTGTAAGTATTAATATACAGTATAGCACGGTGCTGAGTACTGCTATATACTGTACAGTACACTTTACCGAGTTAAAGCTACACAAAAGACCTTTCTCAGAGAGATTTCTTATGGATTCCTTTGGCTTTAAACGCCCCCTTTGAATCATTTATAGTCCGAAGCATTTATTGAACAACTAAACATTTTCAGTTCAGGTGGCTTTTTCATATAGAATTCCAGGATCCTAATTTAATTTCTCCAACTCTTGGTCCAAGGCTAATAGAATCACTAGAGACCCCCACAAAGCCAATGTAGTACAAAATATTTTGCAGGCAACTGGGTCTGCGTTGCTGATCGGTTACTGATCACTCATAGCCGTGCCCGACAGACAGAAAGAGGACAAGCTGAATTTAATGTCACACGTAGCTCCTAAAAGTGAACTTGGAAAGACATTGGAGGCCTGACAATGACTCTCTGCTGTCATTGTAAACGTAAAACATGGCACTCATTTACAGATTGTTAAATCACTAAAACCTTGCTTTTTGATTTTTAGCTCTACTTTAGCTCCCAAATAAGGAATGACTCTCCCATATATTGAGAATAACTTATCTGTTCTTTAATGCATCTGATTTCCCCTAAAGATGACTAAATAATTGGAGCTGTAAAAATATACTTGATGGTGAGACATGCTGTCCTGATATCTACTTTATTATAATCTGACAAAGGCAGTGGTGAAAACACAGCACTAACAGCAGTTCATCAGAATGAATGTTCATTTTAGTTGGGCCTGGTTTCTGAGTCTGAAGTGTTACAGTCCTCCAGAGGATGGCTGCAGTGTCGTGTTCTGTAATCCTGTTTTAAAAAAAAAAAAATTTTGGTTCCGTTGCCACCGGGGCAGTTACCATGTCTGCAGTGGCAAGGGATTCCCCTTAAATGATGGGCGAGGCAGCAGACACACCCCGCTGCCCAGTGCTGCAGAGAGACTGGCTGGGTGAGGGGCAGCTCTCTCTCTGACTCGGCAAAAATGGAAAGGGGTGGAGCTAGGCCCCCTCTGGCATTACCACTACAGCCTGGTCCTAGAGAGAGGCAAACAGCGTGGGCTTTAAACACGCTGACAGCTTACTTGTTGACTCTTGGAGTTAAAGCTGAAATGTAGAAAAAGTCCCAATAATCTTGCTTTCTCTACTTTTAAAAATGCCTACACAGCTTGGGCACGCATGCTGACGTCTGGCCTTGTTAATAAAAAGCAAAACAACAACTTTTAGGAAAAATAAGTCTTTCTATATCATTTATAGAGGAAAAGAATATAAATATATTCCCCCAAACTGCTGGCTTCTTATTAAAAAAGTAAAATACATAGTACAGGCAACTACAAATTCTTCTATTATCACTAAAAAGTCACTATGAGTAACAACAGACGCAATATGAAGTCCTGCACAGACATTATGGCCATTCTTTTAAATAAAGGAGAGTGGGCCTTGTCACACAGCACAGCATTCCTTGACTTCCCCTGCCAATTTGTCGCTTCCTCTATGATCTTATTGTCCAGACAGCGCTGATATAGAGAGATGCAGCCTTTGTAAAGCTGTGATTAAAAACGCTGCCTATGAAATGGTGCACTACGGGTGGGCCTGTGCTGCATCTTGGCAGATGCTGCGGCACGCCTCTGTGTAGAAACCTGCTGTAAGAGTTCGAGGACGCAGGGATGCGGTTGCTACACAGAATCGATTGATACGGGCCGCCCGTCATCCTACAGTTTGCGGACCCAAAACGCCCGTTTGCTGCCATATGACACACAGAGCTTTATGGAAAGCTGTCCGTCCGCCAGCAGCACACCCACGTCTGTAAGGTGAACGCTTGGAATTTTTGCGCTGCTTCTGCGTATATCGATTGCGATCAACCTTCAGCCAACATTGCTCTTCCCAATGCGCCAAATGAGTACCAATAGGTGGGACACTGCCTGCTAGTTTCTCCACATCAAGCTAAAGAAAAGCGGTATTTCACACTAAATCGATGGCCCATTATTTCCCAGCATCATGTAAACCGGAACACGACCATCAGCACAACCTACGATGTCACTCTCCTCATCATGGTACCACCTAGCTCGTCCTCTGCTCCGCCAGTATGCGCATCTTTCGACGGGCTCATTTTAATACTCGCCCACTATTAAGCCCACATTTGATCCAGACAGACGATTAAATCGCGTTTCATAGTTATTTTGTGCTTTATTTTACCCGGTCCGTTTACAACCTAACAGCCCGGCCGTTTTTAAAGGAGCCTGCTGGTGAAAGGCACCGCCCCAAGATCAAACAGTCCGCATTTCAACCACAATCCACCGCAGCACGCCGCTGATAAAACACTCTGATTTACTGCAAATTAGGGATTTAAATTGAACCTCTTATCAAAACGGTTTGAAATGTGCTGAAACGGGTGATGATGTGAACTAATCTCTACCGGCCTTGCAGTCCTGTTCAAAATGATGTTGCCCAAATCTTATTATAGCAGTAATGTATCCTATTAACAAATATGTCTTTCTCATGAACGTATTCTTTAATCATAACTTTCATACACCAATTTTGTGTGGCTTATTCGCTTAAATCAGAATGTGCTTCCTAACACAGAGGCACAGTCCCTTCCCTGCGTGATACTGCCATAATGCTAGGTTAACGTTAGCTAGCTTTTACACATTCCTCGCAAATACACACACGTATCGACGAGGTTATTTAAATAATAATAATAATTAAAAAAAAAAAAAATTTAAAAAGAGAAAATGTCATTACAGAGGAAGCCTACTTACCGATTTCATGGCAGCTGCCATATCATCATACCTCTCTGCCTGCTCGGCCAGCCTGGCTTTCTGCACCAGTTGCTCGCGGTCAACCATTTTAGATGTGGTCTGTGCGTTTCTGTTGCTGTCTTATGTGTTTCGGAGCTAAAAATCGTAATATGAATGTTTTAATGCAGAGTAACGGTACCGGGTCCTCCTCGCTGCAGCTGCTGCCTGCTGTCTGTGTGCCTGCCGACGGGACACCCCTCCCCCTCCGAGCACTTTCCCTCGGTTGTGTCACCACCCAAAAAGGCGTGTCTTCACAGAGTGATGTAACCAGCGAGCCTGGTAGTCCAGAGAAAATGACAGCACAGCCTATTGCCCTACACTGTAGTGGTATTCTATCACACTTTCTAAGTACAGTAGGGTACTCACATGCCAAGTGCTCTGGGCCCCAGACCCCCCCCACCCCCACCCCTCTCCAAAGGCCTGGCTTTGACTTAAGAGTATGCTAGCCTAGCACTACTGACATGATAGGGGCCTTCCTAATATTGTGGCCCTGTCTTGAAGAGGGCCTTGGTGTCAATTATTTTAGTTGATACAAGGTTTACATTGTTAATAACAGTGGTGGAATGTAACTAAGTACATTTACTTAAGTAAGTTACTTGAGTCTTTTTTTTTTCATGTCACTTTCTACTTCTATCTACATTTCAGAGAGATAGAGATTAAGATGTTTTGCCCATAAAACACATGTAGTTTATAAATTACAATGTTTTATTATAAATTGAACTACCCAACAATATACAGGCCTACAAGTCAGGCTGAAATGATTAGCTGATTAAACACTTTTGGTGTTTATTGTTGATTGACAGAACTGTTTTGATCGTTTCCGGTTTGTAAAATGTGAGGATGTTTCTGCATTGAGTACTTTTACTATTAACACTTTATTTTCCTGATGATACTTAATTACTTTTGCTTAAATGCAGGACTTTTACTTGTAACAGTGAGGCAGTAGTAGTACTTTTACTTAAGTAAAGGATCTGAATACTTCTTTCACCACTGGTTGATAATTCCCATTAATTTGTTATCACATTACCACACACAAACCTTGTCTTGTAATATTACAGCATTAGAATAGGCCTACTAGGCCTAAAGTCATTTTATCATGAGTCATCAAACACGCCCTCTTACACAGGCTGTTTTGTTTCCCTGTCATCATTGGATGTTTCTGAAATTGATCAATCAGCTCCAACTCAATCTCTTGAGCCTGCCAGACTAAAACTATTTTATTTTATTTTTCCACATATCTATATTCATGAGTCAAAATGCTATCTTAAAATATTGTATCTCTAATTGCATTTTGCTTATCAGATATAATATATATATTTAAAATGCTAAATTAATCTCTAAGTATGATTTCACCAATAAGACTAAAGTTGCATTTGCAATCAGAGTATATGAAACCTCCAATTACAGATATCTGCAGTTCAGGATCAACTATAATGTGTATGCCAAATAGCTCCATAAGTGATCACTTAATAACTCCGATAAAAAAAAAAAAGGGTCTCCAGCTTAATTCTGATAACAACATATCTTTAATTCCTGCTCGTTAAATTAAAAACATTTTAATCTAAAATGTTGTTTTACGAAATATTTACATTATCTTTATGTATTCTCCATAATGTCTTTAACTGAAGTTATGACTAGTCTAACAAAATCAAGAAAATGTGCGTCTATTTACAGTATGCAGAAGTAATGGTTATTTTAAAAAGGAATTGTTACCAGTTTGGGCCTATAAAATGCTCAAAGATCATCCAGGCTATTGTGAGTATCAGGAGATAAAAAGTACAACAGTAAATTATCAGCAGTAGCAGAATTCCTTTAAATGATTTACGGCATTACAGCAAGGTCTTCTAACTGCTTTTCAATGCTCAAATATTTTTTAAATCTAATGCCACTGTTAACATGTTTTATTGTGGAGAGCATTTACAGTTTAAAGTGTGGAATAACACATTCTTCCGCTTATAAAAGTTGAATTCTATAAATCACCTATTGCAATACACTCGGGAGAGCTGCTGCTAAATCCGTAGCGTATACTTGCTCAGGTATGACCATTAGCTTATTGTGGCTAATGTTAGCCAACTTTGCACTGATACTACTGTGTAACTGACATTGAGTCACTTTCATGACTTTGTGCTCTACTTTTTCTACTACACTACATTTTATCATTATCCTGTAATAATCACGTGGCCCCGTAGTGTCCGTATGATATTGTCCAAATTGGGTGCAGTTAAAAAGCTTAATTGTATTATGTGGCAATTGGTTTATTTCATTTGAGAATTACATATCAACTAAGTTTTATTAGCAATATTGTTATTTTTCTTGGAAAAATGGACAAACTAAGCTAACATCATGCATTAGCTTAACAATATAAATGATTATTAGCTACATTATTTATGATGGTTTACAGAACACAAGTAGCACATACTGTAATTTATTTGTAGATGGAGAGATGCTGTGTATTCACAATATATAGCACATTTAATTATGGATGTTTCTGCTATCTTGCATTCTTGTGGTTTGTAGTTTAGAATTAGTTCCCATTTTTCTGTTTGTTTTATCATACATATTTGTGAAACTGAAGTCCACAAACTTGTCTACTTTCATCCACACAATAATTGTGGGACTTCCTCCAGTATTCCCTACTTAATTATCAAAGAATCATATGTACAGTAAATATTTCAACTTTTTAGGGGCAAAAAGGAGAGACAGACAGTTAAAATTGTTGTTTTTCTTTTATCAAAAAAAAAACTGTGTACATTGTATTTAATATCATATTTATTTATAAAGTGCTTAATAGATAGTTTATAGTATATTGTCATATTAGTTATTTTGTATGTTGGTGGTGGTGGAGTATTCCTTCAGCAAGATGAGAGCTGTTATTTACATAATGCATACAAGTCCCAGGTTGGTGCGCCCACTTCCTACCCACGGTGGAGATGGGAGTGTGGTTCTGCTGAAATCACGACAGTGAGCAGGTGACGCCAGCATCTTCAGAGTGGTCGCAGTTGTGCACATTCCAGGATATATGGGAGCACTGCTGCAGGGACGCCTCAGCACCGCTGCACTTAAGATTGTCCAGCAGGATTGTTCCTGTGCCGGGCCCGAAAAACGCTTCTCCCCGAGCCGCCGTGGCCTCTCCACAGCCCAGTTGGCGACACACAACCTGAGCGTCCGGGAGGTCCCAAGCATCATCACACACTGTGCCCCATCCAGAATTTGAGTACATTTCCAACCGACCCTCGCATCGGTGCTGGCCACCCACCAATCTCACCATTCCTGCGAAAAACAAAGGAGGAGTCCCATCAATTCCGATTCTTAACTGTTTTTAAGACCTATTCCAGGGGAAATGGGTTGATGTTGTGCTGGTTAAAGTTATATTTAACCTACCCTCAGGTGGTTGTGTGGTGGTGGTGGCGGCAGGTATGCTTTCTGTTACTCCAAAGCCACGTCCATTTATCATGTACAATTCAAAAGCTAAGGGAAGCAGAGGAAAGAAAAGAAAAATGGGAGTGATGCTTCTGGGTCCTGAGCATACTGAAGAAATATCAGGTCACAAAAGCAATTTACAATGTGTAAGCTTGTCTGGCTCCTTTCAGGCGACAATACAGAGACACACTTTGCAATTTTAACAACTTTTTGTAAAATATGTCCGCCTTGCCATTCTAATTACCTTCTGAAGACAACGCACTAAGAACTGCTGCCTTTTAGGAAAAAAAAAGGAACAATCATATTTTTCGATCAACCTGAAACCAAGGATGTGTTATCTAAGCACAGTAAAGTGGAGTCTGTATGTGCTTCTGATTTAGCCTTGAAGAAGTGAAATTTGGCCTGCAGGCAGGCAATGACACTGATGTGCCTTGACTCATCCACTGTATTTTTTATGTTCTCTGGGCTGTCTGGGTACTGCATGTCATGCATTGCAACTAAACAACTCAGCAGAAAGTGCACAGATGACCAAATGAAAAGGAAGTATGAGGTTTTAGTGGAATTGATTACTTAAGAAAGAGATTTGTGATACAGACATTCCCTATGTTCAGTATTGTGTATGTGCTGTCATAAATGTATGCTGAATGGAGTCTGCTGTAACCCCACATGATGTTAGAGAGGTTCGGTCAGGTCTTACGTGCACAGATAACCCCAGCATCCTCATGATGGCCACAGTTGTGTTGACCCCAGCCCAGGTTGAAGCACTTGGACAGCTCCAGTTCGGAGCCTACGCAATCCACATTATCCAGCAGGATGGGACCCGTACCGTAGCCGAAGTAGGCTAGGACCGTAGCCGCGATAGCTGGGCCACAGCCTAGCTGCCTGCACACCACGTTGGCATTGGTCATGTCCCAGTCATCATCACACACCGTCCCCCAAATAGTTTTGTAGAGGACCTCTACACGACCCTGACAGCTACCGTTACCATTCACGACACGAATGGATGGTGTGCCTGCACAGGAATAAATAGATAGGTACATAATTGTAGTGTATTTTTTATGATAATTGCATAAAAGGCTATTATATTCCCTGGTCATCCCAATATTAAAACAAACTGTCATTCAAAGTGTAATACAGTATATTGTTACCTTTTGTTGTGGAAGTTGTTGTAACAGTTGTTGTAGTTGGTAACGTGGTGACTGGAACCTTTTCTGTTGCTGGAGGGAAGATGTAAATCATAAGATTCAATTCTCAATACACCAAACTACCAGTTTATAATGATCATGGTGAGGTTAGTCTGTTACAGCTTAAAGGCAATGGAGGAGAAATGGCTCTCCCTGTTGGTCATTTGGCAAAAGTTCACATTTCATTTTTACTGAGGAAAAAGAAAATCCAGCAAAACAAATTGGACATGCTGATGAAAAAAAGAGTAATAATCAGTGTGTGCAGGTTTGCTGGCAAATAAACGTCTACTGTATATTACGGTTGTATACCTTCAGTGTTATATGTTGGCCATAGAGCTCGGTTATTTCCTGTTGCCACAGGAGGTACAGTGGTGGATCCTAAAGTGGGTAGAAATGAAAATGAAATAATTTTTATATATGCAGTACAACTTCCATTATTACAATTTCTACTTACACTACTACTGCTTATTACTTACACAGATTCTAATGCTATACTACTGCCATTATAATTGCTTTTCATCCTCATTTAATGTCCACTGAGATTCAATAAATTACATTAAGATTTTAGCTTAATGATACCTCAACATACATATGATCATTTTCCCACCACTATTATTTCCTTACCACTCATACAACCACTATTACCACAACTACTAATTACTACTTGCATTATTATACTTGCATTATTATCATCCGTAGCACGAGAAGAAATTAACGATATCACAGTATATAGTCACTATAATAAATGGTTGTCATGCAGCTTTTAGCGATGCTAGCAGCTATTGAATGGATTGCCATGACATTTGGTTCAGACATGGTCCCCAGAGGGTGAATCCTACGGACTTTGGGGATCCCCTGACTTTTCCTCTATCGCCACCGTGAGGTTCATATTTGTGGTTTTTAATAACATTTCTCAATGATAATTGAATAATTTTAATGATCTAAGAGCACGGAGTCAAGCGCCTTGTGCAGGTGCGTTTAGGGCATGTACAAATCCACTTTTGCTAGTTTGGTGGTAGAAAAAAGGGTCCGCGTGCCAGGCGCATGACGCAATAAACCAATCAGAGTGTCATCTCCCATTCCCTTTAAAAGCCAGGCACGTTTGGACCTTGGCGCATTGCTATTATGATGCCGCATTTGCTAAGCAGGAAGGAGAGATTTTCAGGAGAAGAAACTGATCTGCTCATGCGTGAAGTGAAAGTGCGCGAGCAGATCATATATGGCACGAGCACTATGCCACCAAAACTCCACGAGGTAAAGCAGGCGTTAAAATAACAATGAAATTCTGCTTTATTTACTTTAGACCATGTTTTTGTTGGTCAATGGCACGATGACTTTCCACTGCCTCAAGAGGAAATACACCAAGAATGCACCTGAACACACCTCCCTGTAAGACCAGCACGCCCATGGGCGCACAGATGGGCGCAAGTGCATTTGCTATTTAAATGACGTGGGCGCTGGACAAGAAATTGACAACTGGTCTTAAACTAGCAAAGACACTTGCGTCGGGCTTTGTGCTACGCTGGGTGCAAGATAGGGCCCTTACTCTTGATTAGTTATTTGTCTGAATAATAATAGTTCCTGGTTTACATCTGTACAACTTGTGTTATTGCATATTCCATGACTGAAAGCAGTGTACCCGTGCAGGTGACCCCAGCGTCTTCATGATGGCCACAGTTGTGTTTGCCCCAGCCCAGGCTTTTGCATTTCGCCAGTTCAAGTTCAGTGCCGTAGCAGTTGACATTGTCTAGGAGAATCTGTCCTGTTCCATAGCCAAAGTAGGAGTTGGTGTGTGCAGAGACGGCACTACCGCAGCCGATCTGTTGGCACACCACCCGGGCATTGTTGAAGACCCAGTCGTCATCACACACTGTCCCCCAGCCTCCGTGGTAGTAGATCTCTACCCGGCCCTGGCAGGAGTTCTGTCCATTCACCAGACGGATGGTGCCATCTCCTGAAACAGATGGATGGAGAGAAGGGGTTAAATATATATTTCTCTATATGTTATACTAGACATTTAGGGCTGCACGATATTAGGCAAATATGCAATAACGTTGAATATCACGATACGATATTCCTTGCAATAAACACATATTAAAGTGTTTATTGTGCCAGTTGATATCACAATGACAATTTAAAAACTATCTATATATATATATATATATATATATAGTGCAGCCCTAATTAGAATCTATATTAATGTTAAATTTGTGCTGATTTGGGGACATATTATAGAAAACATTTGTGCGTGTGTGTTCCCAAGACCGAGGAAATGACTAACAGACATTGATACAGGGAAATGAGAAGGGTATGGGCCTATACAATACATACTGCAGCATATAAAGAAGGGGAGTTAAAGGTGAACATCTGATTGAGCACAGATGTTGTCATTTTAAGCCTCGGCCCTGACAAAAACACACCTGAACAGAGACAATAGACATCATTTAAAAATGTGCTTCATCTGTAAGGCATCCAGATTCATGGCTTCACTACATTCCCACTGGATTTTATAAAGGCCACTGGAGAGTTAGCCAATACGTCACTTGTTAACAAAATTCTGTTCTAGTCTCTCGTAATTCTCTTAGGAATTAAGGGGAAAAAAACAACCACAACAAAGCATACCCAGCAACAAAAAGGACGGCCTGGAATTCAAGAGGCCTTTTGAGGTGTATGGTTTCCCAAAAGTTACTTTTCACTGAGCTGAATAGCTTTTGATGTTGTGGAAAATGTCACGACAGTTTCGCAAAACTAAAATAATATAGCCTTTCATATTCATATTAGTGCGCAGGAGCATGGAAGTGAGAGAGAGGAGATGGGATGAGGAGGAGGGAGGGGCGAGCTAGCCTCGTTTTGTTTGAAAATACTTTGAACGTCAACAAGAAGTGCTGTCACCCAACATCGCTTAGAGCACCTTTTAATGTACATTAGAATTAGACGTGCACTTGAGCAATGGCCTGATCTACTTATTTAGCAGAGAGAGAACGCAACATATGTCCTTATACCGGACCGCAGTCCGGACCCGAACCAAGTTACGTTTCTATCCTGACCTGTGATCGCACCTAATCCAATTAATAGGGCAATAGCTTCGCTCAGCCAATCACAGTGATTGTTTACCGGCTTATATGGTTTTACATGGTATGTCCTTTAACAAGCTTTGTTATTGGTTTACCCTTAAGAGGCTCCACCTCGGCACCTGGAATTTCTTTTTTTAACTGACTGCCCAATTGGGGGTCGGCACACGCACGGCATCCACCCCTCTATAAAGCCCCAGTGCATGCATTGCTCGTCTCCCTTTTTCACTCAACCATCTTGAGAACAGATCTACTGCAAACTTTGTTCACCATCTGGTGTTGGAGACGCTAGACTGGATCAACGACAGTTCATTTCCAGGATAACCGTTGTTCTCTTAAAGCAGTTACACACCAATCAGAGGGCCGACCGTTGGCAGAAAAGCCAGTCGGACTGTTCGGTCTCCCGGAGTTGGTCCAAAAAGTGCCACAGAACACACCAAAGAGACGAGATGGAATACGTCTCCATAACAGCATGCGGCGCTAATCTGTATTGTTGCCCAAAAAATTTAAACCGGCAGCTAATTGGACGAATGCATCACATGGGTTTGTTTTCTCCTGAAATTCAAAGCCAGACTGTCATGGCGGCTTGTTCAGCGTACGATCTCATATTGTACTAAAATAGTTCACTGAAACATGTTTCTGAAAACATTTTAAGCGAGAAATAGGCCGTGCAGTTGCTGAATCTGTCTTCATTTCAGATCAACAAAGGTCGGTTTAAAAGATTTTCGTCAGATTTTGAGAGACTCTAGTCACGCTCATTCCGCTCGCCATTTCCGGGTGAGTCCTGACTGCCCTGCCTCCGACTGAACGTGTCAGGTCGGCCAAAATAAAGGCCGACAGCCCCTCCGACGGACGGCGGCACGGAACACACTGAACAGACTCGAGTTACCGACCTCGCCAGACTGTCCAACGGCCGATTATCGGGTAAGTGTGTCAGCGCCCTTAGGGAAACGACAACAAACTTCAAGCTAGCAAGCTACATGCTGAAAATGGCACATTTTGAAGAAAATGTGGATCGTGCAAAAAGGCAGGCCTGCTTGGTTCTATTGTGAATGATTTTAAAGATTTACAAAGAATATGTTTATGGCATTTCCTATCTAACTGGGACGTTTTAGGACCGATTGGCAAGGATCTGCTATGGTCAAAATACACACAGCGATACACAAGAGCAAATTACATTTAACCATGTATCCAGCTAATTTAAATAGCTCATGTTAAGGTATAGTGGGAACAGTTATCTTAATCTAATATTGCATGTGGTGTTTTCTTTTGAGGGGTGCAAATGTTCCACCAAAACAAATGCCTTCCCGAAACCATTTTGCAGAGCCACCGTCTCTACGTTCGGAGCTTAGCAATGCCTAAGACGATTGTGATTGGCTTAAATAAATGCAAACAACCCACAGTTATTTTCTCCTATCCTGGAATGTATGTGTGGATGAGCCAGACCTTACTTCGCAGCACTGTGGAGATAGGTCTGGCAATGCGAGTCTATGCAGATGCTAATTTTAGGCCAGCAAGCCTTGTGTTAAATATGCCCCGCACATGCTGCTGTTGGACTCCTGCTTACTGTGCCTAGGGAAGCAGCATCCGGCTGAGGCTGACTGACCAAGTCCGAGGAGCCTTACAACTGGCCTCCTCACCATAGACTGTATATTATTAATAATAATAATATACAGTCTATGCTCCTCACCCAGCCCTGTGTTGTCCTCCACAAGATGGCGCCAATCTAAGATTGCTCGCAACCTGAGTAGGCCTCTCCACTGAGTATGTCGGTCGTCGCTCCTGTCTGAGAGGGAAAGGGTGACAGCTGCCTTATTTGACCGCTGTCATGGTTGGCAGAATTCAGGTGCCATGTGTGCTACCCCTCGATTGGCAGTGAGTGCAAATATTTTTTCTCATTTACAGACCATTATAAGGGTAAACCAATAGCAAAGCCCGTTAGAGGGCTCCACACATACTCATAGAACTGCAGTTAAATCCAGGTAAGAGAGAACAACAGCATCATATGTGTGAGAGATGACAGCATGGAGCTTGAAGCAAGAGACCTGCTACTTTCTGGCTACAGACGGTTTTCCCTGGTCTAACCAAAGCATCTTTTTACTTGCACTACACACTTTGATCATGTTTGGATCGACTTACAGCTGTGAGGCAGAGAGAAGGGGCTGATCAAAGCTCTGTTTGCACTTTCTATTTCATTTTATTCAGGAGATTCTGGGCATTTCTCAATACCAAGAATGCAAAGTACGGACTTGTGTTCTTGGGGAGAACGTTCTTGCTGGTTGTTCTTGGAAGAATAAACTCGCAAGTTCACAAGCACAGAAAACGCTGTTAACAATTTAAGACAATGCGTTCTTCCTGTTATTGCTCAACACCCCCAGCAGAGAAGCTACCTGCAAGGCTCCAAAATATCAGCTAGATATTTTAACCACAACAATATAACCACTTTGTATTAAAACAATCTCCGGACAAGAAAACCTAATAATGCTACAACTATTACAATAATATTGAAAAACTAATTGAGCTTTAATTTAATTGTTTATGGTTTAGCTCAAACACCCTTTACTTATTCAAAAGAGTGGAACGCGATCCCTATTATTGGTGTATAAATTTAAGTCAGTTTAAATAAAAAAAATAAATAGGCATATGCACTGGCGTGTCCTATGTGTTCCTATTAGTGTTATGTGGAATTATCATTTCTATATTATTGTAGTGCACTGTATATGCCCAGGGAGATGGAAATTAGCAATTAAAATTATAAAGGTTGGTGTCTCCCCTTTAGTCTACATAACATGTCATAGCATGTTACCACTTTATGTTCAACTGTTTAAACTCAACTTCTAATAAATCAGAAAACAAATACACCAAAAATATGAACTAAATATAATGTAGGCTATAGCCTATGGCATAATTTAAACAAGTCTCCCAAAAAGAAACTGGTATATCTCATAGACTAATAATATACAATCTATCTATGGTATATCGTGTGTGTGTGTGTGTGTGTGTGTGTGTGTGTGTGTGTGTGTGTGTGCGAGCTTGAGCTTGAGCTTAACTCCAAAAAGACAGTTAACACAGGTTCCCGTTAATCTTATGATGGATATGTGTTGTGATATTTAAACAAACGATCTGTCAACGGCAAAATAAAAGCCTCTTATTTACGGAACCGGTCTAAAAGACCTCCGGGGTCCTACAGCGGGGTCTCCGAGTGTGACTGTTCGAGCGCCGAGCTAGTGGCCCCGGCAGGCGCAAGCTGGCGTCCGCGTCAATTTATGGAGCTCCGAAAACTTTGGAGCAAATTGTCAATTCAGCAAAGATTTTTGCAAGACTGCCTATATTCGAAATCTAAAGCTTTCATTTCTCGCTTAAAATGTTCTCAGAAGTGAATTAAGTGATGAAAAAGATGGCTTTTTGGGCTGTCTATGTACTGGAAATCCAACCATCATTGAATGCCGAAAGGAATGTTGGGATACAGGTGCTGCGAAGTTAATACAAGTTACCAACCGATGTATCCTCGGTAAATGGGCGTGTCAAGAATACATCCGGGAATTTTAACTGTTCTTGGCGAAATGGGAACTTGTGTATTGGGACAGTACTTTGGCAACACAAGATGACGTTTCACAGGGACACAAGAACACAAGTCAATAGAAGAACACATATTGGGAAACGCCCTCTGTCTTCTTTTTCTTTCACTTGAAATGTATCTTCATTGTGCTAGGACTAATTTTATTCATGGTAATGATAGCTATTTGTTTCCATACAGGTGAGTATGGAAGTGCAAGTTCAACGTGTCTATGTTAATACTTTTACAGTAAATATTGTTGATCCTATGTTTTGGTGCTGAGCAGGCAGCATATAGTGGAGATACGAGAGGGAACCAAAACAGTAAAGTTGTATGGAGGAAATATTTATTCATAATTCAAATTGAAAGTCCAAAGAGAAATTTTCCATTTGGCTTTTCCATTTGGATTTAATATTTGGCTTTTGAATTTCAATTTAACATTGGCTTTTCATTTGGATTTAATGTTTGGCTTTTGAATTTCCATTTAACATTGGCTTTTCATTTGGACTTGACACATGTCAATGTAAATGAGTTGAGGCAGTAAAACCAAAACCGCTTAAAGACGCTATAAATCTCCACAGAACTAATGGGAATTCCGTTATGGGTGAGATTTTTCTGTTGGTTCATCACTTCTGTACAAGCAACCTATTTCACATACAAGTAGATAGAATATGATCCATTGTTATGTAAAAATACTAAGCATGGCAAGTTTATTAAAGTAATTTCCAACACATCTTATTATAGTTATTTTCAACTGGCTTGTTTAAATAAGTATTCATTTTTAACAATCTCATACTATCTCAAAAGTATCATATTTGTTTCGTAATTTTGGCCATTTGCATATACTTTAACACTTTACCCGCCACTAACTTTATTTAAAGAGGAAGTAGTCCATTTTGATAGATATTACCTGACGGAATGAGCTACTTTGCTTTTAATTACATTTAAAAAAGCCAAATTCATCCCTCTGACGTTTCAGGTTGGCAGAAGACCAATCTTGTTTCAATAAAAGCAGGGAGCACTTACGTAAACCGGAGTTCTGCACAGGGGGTGTGGTGGGATCCAGAAAACCTTTTGCCCCCACCATTGCTGGCTCTAGCAACAAAATGAAAAGAAAGCAGGAATGTTAGTCACTTGGCCGCCTTTCTTTCCAATGTTATACATGAAGATATGATTCACAACTACCTCAGCCAACTTAAAGTAGTATACAGGCCTTACCTTTGCAGGTAACACCCACATCCTCATAGTGGTAACAATTGTGGACGCCCCAGTCCAGAGTACGGCACTGGCTGACGTCTGTTTCACTTCCTCTGCAGTCCACGTTGTCCAGCAAGATAATGCCTGAGCCTTGTCCAAACTGAGAGCTGCTCCCCACTGCCACAGCCACGCCGCAGCCCAGCTGCCGACACACCACGTTGGCGTCCACCATGTCCCAGTCGTCGTCACACACTGTGCCCCATGAGTTATTGTAGAACACCTCCACTCTACCCTCACACCTGTTACGTCCATTCACCAGTTGTACTTTGGAGAGAAAATCAGACAATATGTGTCAGATTAATTCTGCCGTCAGTGTTTAAACACAACTCAATTTCTTGTCTTTGAGTTGATAAGTACAGTATGTTTGGGTTGTTTGGTTATGATTGTGCCACCTCATTGAGTAATCTGAGGCTTATAAAAGCTCTACTGTCTGAGAGACATTTTAACAACAGGACTATGTTTTAAAAGAGGGAAACAAAACAAGATATGAAAACAGACTCGCATGGCTCTAATGTAATGACAGTTAATAGCAAAATGTCTAATCCTACCAAGTTAAGGCACACAATAAGCCACATGATTCTGTGGAAGAGATGGTGGATGCAAGAGAATGGGAGGTTACATAGCAAATAAGTGGGGATTAGGGAAATGGAGAGCTGGGAAAGTGACCTTGTTTAAAAAGCCCCAGGCACTGATCTAACCTTCTGTACTTTCTTTCAATGACACATGCCACTGATACAGTAGGTTTCCATGTCGTGGCCTGGATGCAGAAGTTTTTTCTGAACATGAGTGTCTGGGCAGGTGTGGAGGTGGCTGTCTGGCTCATGCTTACCTGGGTACTGGGTCCCCATGGGGGCTTGTATGACATTTGCTAGAGAGAGAGAGAGAGAGAGAGAGAGAGAGAGAGAGAGAGAGAGAGAGAGAGAGAATTATTTGTTGAAAGGAGGCTCTTGGCCTTCCATAGTTGCTGTACTCTGTATCTATTTTTCTGTAACACTAGACACAGCCTGAAACCACAACAGGAGACCTGTTCAGACCATGTAGAACAGCCGCTACAATATAAATATGTTAGCCCATTCCTTTTTAATTTGGATTTTTAGCCTGCTAGCGACATGGAAAGGGAGGACAAGGTAACAACTTTTGAATTGATTGCCATTCAACTTTATACATTCATACATACATTCAGACACACTCATGGTCCTCAGAGGATGAATCCTACTACATTTGGAGATCCCCTGACTTTTCATCTAGTGCTACCATGATGTTTAAATTCTGAATGAAAACCCCCACAAGATGACTCCCTATCAGAATTTGAGAAGCAACCGGTTCGGCTGGCGTAAGTCTCTAGTGGGCTGCTCTATGGGCCCTATAGTGCTAATTATTAGCTAAACTAAGATGGTGAACATGGCAAACATTACACTTGCTAAACATCAGCATGTTAGCATTGCCATTGTGAGCATGTTAACATGTTTGCATTAGCTAGCATGGCTGACAACTCTTACTCTACTTATTTTTTAGAGTGAGCGACAGACATGTTAAGCTCTTATCAGTGAGTGGGGAAATACAACATCTAATCAAATGTCTCTCTCTATCATGGCATTTTATGTAATGCTTGTTGGCCAAATTAATCAATTAAAACAGTCAATAGATATTTTATATGCAAAACACAGAGGGTCCATGTTTCTGAAAAGTGTGTGCTTTGACACAGATTTACCCAAGAGTCCCACTGGAAGGTGTTTCTAGACCGGTATAGAAGCCTGAAGACTATCTCCAGTTTCAACAAATCTCAGACAAAGGGATTGGCTTTGAAACCTGTACAGTGTATATACATATTTTAAAACTACCTAATTTAGCTTCAGGCGCTGGTAATCCATCTGTTTACAGCGTCACATCCAGATTACGTTCTGGTTTATATTCCAGGGAGAGACAGTTCTTATTCTAAGGAGGATCAAAAAAGTAAAATGTAATAAACTTAAATATTACTTACTGTTAACAGCCCGTCTGTCTATCTTTATGTCTCCTGAAATTTGAACACAAAAAAATGTTAGTAAGGCACACATTTGGATATATTTTTGCTTTATCAAGAGACAAATACAACAAGCTAGTGCCAGCACATTTGAATACATTGTTCTCTCTTGATATTTGTTGATCCATAACGTCCAGTGAGTAGACGTTAAGTCCTTCAAAATAACTTCAGGGCTTTCCGCCAGCTATCACTGGTACACACAGTGCAGACAGTAACTGTGGACACAAAAGCACTCATCTACAGGGAGTTTACTTGCAGGCACACCCGGTTCATGAGCATTATTAATGTACCGAACATGTGGTTCAGTTCAGCAGACGCACAAGAAACCAACTTGTGTCGTAATCACTTTCAGTTTTTGGCAGGAGTAACCTTTCCCCTTGGAACAACTATTAAAATATGAAGCATCTCATAATGAATTGGAGTGGCCAGCATAATGTTGATGTCCCTTATTTAAAAACTAGTGATTGAAAGGGCCACTATATGTATTGTCTTCCCGTCGACCATTCAACTGTTTTTTTTTTTTTGGGTCAAAATGTAAAATTATCATGTTTTTTCGACACTTTTGTCGCCCAATACCCAAATTTCTAAAATAGAAACTTTGAAAATGGGTCAATTTGACCCGAGGACAACACAAGGGTTAAGAGTTTAAAAGCAAGCACATATGAGTTTGTTCAGTGTTAATAGTTTAAGATAAAGATTGGGGATCGGTTTCAAACGTTATATAACCAACCTCTGGTCCTGAGCCAGTGTGTGAAAAATTACCCCCTTAGGAAATTTTATACTTTAATAATAAGCAGTTTTTTGCCATTGAGAACTTGAGATGTAAGGCCTATTACTTTTCCATTTGAATTTCACATTGTTCCCTTTAACAATGATAATGTACCACAAATATCATTAAAGAACTGCCACATAAAGAAACAAATATTAGATATCTGAAAATACAAGGCCTATAGTTTAAAATGTATTTCAGACTGTGGTTACTCTAATATGTATTTACTAAATTATTGTATGTCAATATTTCTCAAAAAATTACCCAAATAGAAAAAAATAAACTTTTACCCCTAATCACATGCAGTGTTCTTTATGGCGAAAGATGAGCTCCTGCAGTAAGACAGCTTGGAGCAAGTGGCCCAGACCCCGGGCCCCCACTCCCGCTCACACACTCACCGAGTCGCAGCAGCACACTGACAGCCACCAAAACGAGGAATCCCAGCAGGGACACCAGCAGCCAGACGACTGGGTTCCAGCACCTACACTCGCTCTCCACCACACGCTGGCCTCGCATGGCTGCCTGACTGACCATCCGCCTGCAACACACATTCACACGCTGTCAGTCTTTCTCATTAGGCTTTCCCAAGTCCTGTGCTGTATGTGAACACGCCACCAAATGTTGTAAACTACTGATTGGTAGACACTTTTCTACTACTACAAAACAATCATTACTTTTTGTCCTGGTTCAGAGTAGCCTAATTATAGTATTGGATTGTTTTCTGTGGGGAAGCCTGCAGCTGTTGATATTGTGCTGTAGTAGGTATTGATGGTAGTCTGAGGTCAGGCTTGGGAAATGTGTAACCAGAGATCATGTGATGCACATCACTCCCCCATGAATGTAAGAGAGCTGTAAGGAAGTTTATGTGGCATACAGACACTTGTCAGAGCAAACCAGAAACCTCAGTTTCCCAGACATGGGCATGTGCCATCGTAAAGTTCATTCAACACCGGTAACTGGGAGCTGTGTTACATTGCTGTTGTGTAAGCACAAAATGGCCGCCGTGCACCTTCCTGGCAGGCAGCAGGTAACGGAGGCCGCAACAAAACAATCGGGCTGAGGTCGGTTACCCTGATGGTTAGAGATGAGTAATTTCCAAGGTTTCCAGCATCCTCAACAGCTGAGGGAGGCTTGTGTTACAGACAGAGGCAGGCACCTGTGTTGTGGCTTTCGATAATCAAGGGGGATTTTCCTTCAGACGGAGAATATTGAATAGCCTACATTCTTCTCAAGTAAGAAACTGGGATGAATGGCATTCATCAAGTACTGCAAGGGGATTCAAATACATGAAGGAAATGCTGTAGCAGCTGGTGTACTGTGATGATGTAACTGAAAATTTTAAAATTTTAATTTTAAACAGGCACTGCCAAAAGAAAAAGCAATGCAGTATATTATGAAATGGGAATGTTCAAATTACTAAATTCCAAATTTTACATATGTAATCTTTAACAGCAAATATCCCAGAAATGAATTGAATAGTGTTATTAGAAGCATGTTGTTATTAGGAGACCACAGTGTGTGGCTTGGCCTCAGGTTGTTTGTCCCTTCGCCAATGCAGAATTCCCCCTGACCTTACACAGGAATGTGTATTAGGGGATGATGAGGGGAGAATTTGATATTGGCCCCTCGAGATAGTGGACATTCCGAGCCCAGGGGGCACAAAAAGACATTTCTGCTTTCTGTGGTCCTCATCGTCAGGCATAAACGCTGCTTCCTGCAATCTGTCACTAGAACCCTCCTAAACGCTTAGGCACCTGATGACACTGCAGGGGCGCCTCTCGTCTCCTTGGAGAGAGCAGGAGGCAGGGGGAGATGGGCTAGTGGGGGGGGGATTAGGGGGTGTTAAAATCTTCAGCCACTGTACTGTACAAGCCACTGTACTGTATACATAGTTATCTTCAGCTTGTGAAGGTACATTTAACACACAACCTTTTGAGGGACCATTAGGGACAAGAAAACACTTGACAGCAGCCACAGAAACAACTCTGGACTGTGCATTCTTCATCCCTGTCCAGTCCATTTTCACTGCGCTGTCGTATTGTCTGAAAAGGTGCAGCAGCAGAAGGCCAGAGGCCCACAGAGAAATCATTGTGCGTCCAATTGGGAGGTGGGGAGTTTAACACCAGCACAGCACTCGAGAACCACGGTTGTCTCATTTGCAGACTGCACCAACAAACCACTCAAAACCCTGGGACAAATGGCTCAGTTATGAGGGATGAAAAATAATCTAGTCCCCAATGTTATGTTTTTCAATACTCCATTCATGGTAGGATGTAGCGCAGATCCGCTGGGGAATAATGTTGCCTTTTGTGTCGGCTCTGCTTCCCCTCCCTTCTCACTTCCCTGTGCTGAGAAATAGCTGAAAGATCTCGGCCCCACAAAAATAACCCTTAATGTCTGAGATAAACTGCAGAATAATACGGTCAGTCTCTTTTAACTGAGAGAATTGTATAACCGTTAAACAGAAGCAATTCTTTTATCAGCACAAATGTCTGACCATAGCCTTTTATGAGCAATAACCTTTTTTTTTTTTTATTATTTTTTAATCGCAAAGTCTATTTAGTTTTTGTGTGGAATGTGACAAAATGACAGAAGAAAGACATCTTTTTGAAAATATGGACTCAAACAGATAGAATTTAAGGTAAAAATTCATAAATCATGTTTGAAATTGTATGATCTTAATTTAAATATCTGCCTTGCAACAACGCTGTTCAGTATGCACATCCTTATCTCCATCCCCTCTGTCCCATCGCATTATAATGCATGTGAAGTTATTGCAAAATCAACTTTAATAAAACTAGATTTAAAGACAAAACCATACACTCATAGGTCACAGAACCAGGTTCATGTTGAAAATGATCATAATTAAATAAAGCAAATAAATGATGCAAAAAAAGCTTAGTGTTACATACATACCTGTTGTGAAAGTGTTTATCTTCACCCACAATAATAAAAAGTATCCCCTCCAAAAAAAAGTTCTAAAAAATGTCCTTAGAGCTCAGATAGCAGGCAACTTAATTCCACAAGTCACACAGAAAACACAGAAAGTTTGTATAGAAATGGAGGCAGCAAACTCAGGAGTATCCAGCGCTGCTTGTATAAGGTCTTTCATGTCCTTAACACTGCTTGACTATCAGGCTTCAGTGACAGAGATTACGTAAAACAATAAATACCAGACCATTGTATGTTAATATTCTTAACGCCCTTTACCTGTCTATGTTTAAAAGAAGCAGGAGGGGCAAAAAAATAGAACAAAAAAAAAAAAGACAGACAATGAAAGCTAACCCTTCATTGGTACCCCTGGATCTCCAGTTTCAGGTAGCGCTCACAGAAGGTGCGGTCCTGCTCATCTCTGCACACACTCACAGAGGGAGACAAGGCTGCAGCTCTCTCACTCTCTCTCTGTGTGTGTGTGTGTGTGTGTGTGTGTGTGTGTGTTGTGTGGTGTGTGTGAGTTTGCACGCACGCACCTTTAAGCTAAATACTTTAATAATGAGGCAATGAAAGTCAAAAAGTTGTACACAGTAGTTCCTCGAGCATTTTGAAGGTAACATCTTGGCTGAGTTCTCAATATTGCAGCTTTTTGTATCAATCTTTGCCAGAAGATGTAACATTATGCTCAGTGTGGGGCAGCATGCTGCATTTGACTGTTTGAAGTTTTCACAGCACCTCAAATCTTTCATTATAGCTTAAATGAATGATACATTGTCTCACAGTGCTTGAAATGGGCCAGTACTCACCAGTACGGAGTACCGGCACTTCTAATTTTTGTCCACACGAGTACCCTTACTTCTGATTGTTATTAACTGTATTATTAAATGGTTGATATCTGCTGATATGTATACCAAAATAGGCTATATATCATATAGCCCGAATGGAATGATCCTTTGTTTCATTATCACATTTTCAGAAAGTACGACAATTCGACTGTGAGATTGGCAGATCGAATCAGCCTCCTTAGATTGAATCGTTGAATAATCGACTATTTGGGGTCACCCCTACAAGCTTTACGTATAAATAAAAATATATCCAAGAAACATTCAATGTTTATGTCATGCAACTGCTGAATTAGGGTACTGGCACATTTTTCGGTCAAATTCAGGCACTGCTGTCTCAAAGATTGTTATAATCTTCATGTGTTACCAACGAGATCTCAACCTCAGCAGAAAGAAATATTACCCCACACACTCCTCATGTCCATGAATTACTGCACTCCATCTTGTTTATTTGTATTCCACAAAGCCTTTTCTTTGAGCTAGAAAGAAGCTTAATGTGCCTCGACATGGTTATATTTCACACATACAAGATATTCTGTAGTTCTTGCAATTGCATTGTCTCCTTGCAAGGATAAGCCAGGGGCCTCTCTGGATTGTGCAGAAGACTAAAAGCAGTTGCTTCCAAACACTAATCCTTCCTGAGCCACGGAGAAACGTGCAGGCTGTCCACAGCCATTGACAGGCTTTTCAAGGACCAATTCATGGCTCCTTCCTGGGGTGTCGCTCGAATCAGTGGTTGAAAACACTGGGATTCTGTTACACAAAGAGATTTTTCTGAACATCCAGGATAGGATGGAGAAAACACAACGCCACACAGCCAAAGTTCCAGATTTACTAGTAGCGTTGTCTTGCCTCAAACTTTAGCTTTTTGTGTGTCTGCACCTTTTTCTTTGCCAAAGAACTAGTGACGCTGCTAACTAGTCAACCGTAAACTATTTTAGTTTTAAGGTAGTGAACTAACAAACATGAATGTGTATACCATATGTATAGTTTTGAATCAGTGGCCCTCATTTATGAAACGTGCGTATAACCTTAAACAGGCGTAGGACGGCTGACGCCAATTCCTACGCAAAGCTCGGCATTTATCAATTTGAACGTGAGCGTAGGCTGCGATAAAATCTCATGTCTAGTCTGAACTCGTGTACACAAGTTTTCGAGTCAGTGGGGACTTGCGGTGCAGCATATAATCAGTTTAACAGGAGAAGGAGCAGGAAATGATACTCAGGAAACATGACAATGCGCAACATTTTTATATATTCTTCAGGTTTTCATTTCTCTTTTAAATTGTTGTTAATGGCCACAAGTGAACGATGAAAAAACACGAGTAAAATAAAACGAGGCTTCAAAACAGAGAATATATTAGGGCGTGATATTTCAGTTACAATCATTTCCATCCGCCGCATTTATCAATGTACGACCATTCTTATGGTCCGATTGGTGTGATACGAACGTTTCATGAATCACACGTGAAGCCTGTCGGAAGATGATTACTGCGCTTATATCTGCACCGGTTTCTATGTTAGGTTGATAAATGAGGACCAGCGTGTTTCTCCAGCAAACTTGGAAACGGTTTGGTCGTATGAAGCCCTGCACAATGACTGTAGTGACAGTAAATATGAAGACATTACTTACTCACTAAGCTATTAACATCACCTAAAACACGTTTAATTTATTTACTTACTTACTTAATTACTTACTTGTTGTTTTACTGTAATCCTACATTAACTATTTTCTTGGCCAATTGGGGGCAGCGGAAGCAAACTGAAAACGCAACCCTACATCACCTTACTGAACTTGTTAGCTGCTGTTCTTTTACACATCCAGGAGAGAAGCAGTGGCAGCAAAAATTGTCCTGTTGTACATGACTGTCCCGGGACAGTCAAACACTGTCCTGAACACTGTCCTGTGACTCCATGACTGTCCTGTACACTGTCCTGTGATTCACAGACACTGTCTTGTTTCTCCATGACTGTCCTGTACATTGTCCTATGACTCCAAGACACTGTCCTGTGACTCCATGACTGTCCCGTGACACCCAGACACTGTCCCGTGACACAGAGACACTGTCTTGGGACAGTCAGACATTGACAAGTCTGCGCACGTGGTTAATGGAGAAAGAATATTTCTCAATGTTTAACTATGTTTATTTAGAATAATTTGTCTTTGAATCACTGTACATCTTTGAAACATCAAAAAACATTTTGTTTTGTTTTAGATAAAAGATGTAAATTGTTTTGTTTAGGATTTTTTAATTTGCAAATTTGTTTGTTAGAATTGTTTAATAAAGATAACTTGTGCTTTTAATTAGTAGTTCTGAGGGCTATTTCACAAAAAGCAAGTTATCCTGGCTCAATTTAGCCTTGACTCGTTTTCACAAAAGCAGAGGCACTTAATTTACCAATGATATTTATTCTGTACAGCTAGCCTGGTCCAGGAACCTGTTGCACAAAAGTAGAATGAAGATATTCAGGATAAATGAAAAAGCGCAGCTTGACTTAGTGTGATCCGCTCATCACAGCTTAATCAGTTTCACGTTTGCTGAGCCAGGATCAGACGGTGAAGCTATGTCAAGCCAGGTGTAGATAGCTGGGATAAATGCTCGTTCACGGCTTTCTTAAATAGACCACGGTATCGATCACAGATTTACTGATGCAGAAATGGAGAATATGCGTGCGGCACATGTTTCACCCGCTGAGCAGTAACTAATTATGCAAAGGTATGAGGAGGTGAAGCATATAATATACATAAAAGGGAAATACAGCTGTTATCAAACCAAGAGAAAAAGCCAGACAGACAATAGCGGCCCGACTGAATGCGTATGGTTTTAAAAAAATCTACTTACTAGTCACTCCACTTTTTACAAAGTTGTACATTCTGTTTTAATTGCTTTAATATGCTTGTTTTATGCGTTGGTTGTATTGCTTTATCTGTTTTTATGTGCTAAATGGCTGGTTTTACTGTAAAGTGTCTTTTAGCCTACCATGTAAAGCCCTATATAAATTAAATGTATTATTATTTAGCCCACTTTGCCATAAAAGTGAGCAGAGGGAATTAATGTTCCACTGGAAATTTACCCAAAGGACTTTGCTTAATTTCAAACCCTATTCATAATGCGAGAATATGTTTTACAACCATATGCACAAATCTCTATGAGCTATGTCTAATTCTAAATATCTTTCTACAATTAATGATCATACAGAACAAACATGACTGGGCAAAAACTAGAAAAATAAGTAAGTGACTTCAATATACACTGTAAGCATATCTGTAAAACAATGTAGCCTATTCATGTTTTTTTTATTTTCACTCCCAAGCTCGAAGATGACAATGACAGCACCAAAATAAAAAGATTAAGAAGCTTTGAACACATTTTCACTCCCATCTCGTAAAATACGGACGTTTGGTCAGGTGCCCTTGTCGTCATTATTGACGCTAAAAGTCTCCACCGCTGCACGGTGTGGGAGGACCGCCGTGCCCTCCTCCCGCCTCTCCAAGTTGCACGGGGCAAATTTCACAGGGAGAGCAGCGGAGGAAAAGCCCATTTTCTCTGAGTCATCCCACTTTTTCTCCGGGTGCCAGGGCAACCATTTCTTACGATCTAAACAACTGCAATAGTAGGATTTATTTAAACTCATGACAGCAATAGTGACAAGTAATGCATGTTAATAAAAATAAAGTGGAACACATTCAGAAGACAACGGAATAACTTAAACGTTAAACTGCTGTTTTCAAGACTGGTCCAGATCCCTGCAGGGACCTTGGACAAAAGAATTCAGCCACTTACACCACTAGGTGGCGCTATAGCAGAAAAAACACGTTTGGCCCTGTAACTCCCACACCGTACAGTCGACATTCAAATACCATACATCTACGCGTTCACTGGATCCAGCTGAATCACGTGATATAGGCCCCACCCATTTCCGCCTAGACTTTTATGCATTACAAATCGTGATTTATCGTAAAACTACTTTTTCTCACTCCTCCTAGACCGTGTGACAGATCTGCATGAAGCTTGGTACCTAGCATCACCAGACCGACATGATAAAAAGTTATCAAAAGAATTTTTGTCGGTGGAAAATTGCATAAATTACGCACAAACAAATTTGTGTAGCTAGCTACGAAGACTCGAACGTTGCCATATCCCTGCCAAAATAAATGCTGTCATCGCAAATCTTTAGATTCTTATTTGTCTTGAATCTCTAAGGCTCCCCAACCAATTTTACAAAAATTGGCCACTAGGGGGCGCTACAAGTACAAAAAGTTTATATCTCATGAACGGTTCATCCGATTTTTACGAAATTTTGAGTGTACCATCTCGGCCCACTCCTGAGCATTACAGTTGGACATTACAGTTGGACATTACAGACATTAAAGTTAGACATTAAAGTTGGACATTACAGACATTACAGTTGGACATTACAGACATTACAGTTGGACATTACAGTTAGAAATTACAGACATTACAGTTCGACATTACAGACATTACAGTTCGACATTACAGTTTGACATTACAGACATTACAGTTGGACTTTACAGACATTACAGTTGGACCTTACAGTTAGACATTACAGACATTGCAGTTGGACGTTACAGACATTACAGTTGGACATTACAGATATTACAGACATTAGTTAGACATTACAGTTGAACATTACAGTTAGACATTACAGACATTACAGTTGGACATTACAGACATTACAGTTGGACATTACAGACATTACAGTTGGACATTACAGCTAGACATTACAGACATTACAGTTGGACATTACAGATAGAAATTACAGAAATTACAGTTGGACATTGCAGTTAGACATTACAGACATTACAGTTGGACATTACAGTTAGACATTACAGACATTACAGTTGGACAGTACAGTTAGACATTACAGACATTACAGTTGGACATTACCGTTAGACATTACAGACATTACAGTTGGACATTACAGACATTACAGTTGGACATTACAGACATTACAGTTAGACATTGCAGACATTATATTTGGACATTACAGTTAGAAATTACAGACATTACAGTTGGACATTGCAGTTAGATATTACAGATATTACAGACATTACAGTTGGACATTGCAGTTAGATATTACAGACATTACAGACATTACAGTTGGACATTACAGACATTACAGTAGGACCTTACAGTTAGACATTACAGACATTACAGTTGGACATTACAGACATTACAGTTGGACATTACAGTTAGACATTACAGTTAGACATTACAGACATTACGGTTGGACATTACAGAAATTACAGTTGGACATTACAGTTACAAATTACAGAAATTACAGTTGGACATTGCAGTTAGACATTACAAACATTACAGTTAGACATTACAGACATTACAGTTGGACATTACAGTTGGACATTACAGACATTACAGTTGGACATTACAGATATTACAGTTGGACATAATAGTTAGACATTACAGACATTACAGTTGGACATTACAGACATTACAGTTGGACATTACAGACATTACAGTTGGACATTACAGTTAGACATTACAGACATTACAGTTGGACATTACAGACATTACAGTTAGACATTACAGTTAGACATTACAGACATTACGGTTGGACATTACAGACATTACAGTTGGACATTACAGTTAGAAATTACAGAAATTACAGTTGGACATTACAGTTAGACATAACCGGCATTACAGTTGGACATTACAGTTAGACATTACAGACATTACAGTTGGACATTACAGACATTACAGTTGGACATTACAGACATTACAGTTGGACATTACAGACATTACAGTTGGACATGACAAACATTACAGATATTACAGTTGGACATTATAGTTAGTCATCCCACTTTTTCTCCGGGTGCCAGGGCAACCATTTCTTACGATCTAAACAACTGCAATAGTAGGATTTATTTAAACTCATGACAGCAATAGTGACAAGTAATGCATGTTAATAAAAATAAAGTGGAACACATTCAGAAGACAACGGAATAACTTAAACGTTAAACTGCTGTTTTCAAGACTGGTCCAGATCCCTGCAGGGACCTTGGACAAAAGAATTCAGCCACTTACACCACTAGGTGGCGCTATAGCAGAAAAAACACGTTTGGCCCTGTAACTCCCACACCGTACAGTCGACATTCAAATACCATACATCTACGCGTTCACTGGATCCAGCTGAATCACGTGATATAGGCCCCACCCATTTCCGCCTAGACTTTTATGCATTACAAATCGTGATTTATCGTAAAACTACTTTTTCTTACTCCTCCTAGACCGTGTGACAGATCTGCATGAAGCTTGGTACCTAGCATCACCAGACCGACATGATAAAAAGTTATCAAAAGAATTTTTGTCGGTGGAAAATTGCATAAATTACGCACAAACACAAACAAATTTGTGTAGCTAGCTACAAAGACTCGAACGTTGCCATATCCCTGCCAAAATAAATGCTGTCATCGCAAATCTTTAGATTCTTATTTGTCTTGAATCTCTAAGGCTCCCCAACCAATTTTACAAAAATTGGCCACTAGGGGGCGCTACAAGTACAAAAAGTTTATATCTCATGAACGGTTCATCCGATTTTTACGAAATTTTGAGTGTACCATCTCGGCCCACTCCTGAGCATTACAGTTGGACATTACAGTTAGACATTACAGACATTAAAGTTAGACATTAAAGTTGGACATTACAGACATTACAGTTGGACATTACAGACATTACAGTTGGACATTACAGTTAGAAATTACAGACATTACAGTTCGACATTACAGACATTACAGTTCGACATTACAGTTTGACATTACAGACATTACAGTTGGACATTACAGACATTACAGTTGGACATTGCAGTTAGATATTACAGATATTACAGACATTACAGTTGGACATTGCAGTTAGATATTACAGACATTACAGACATTACAGTTGGACATTACAGACATTACAGTTGGACATTACAGACATTACAGTTGGACATTACAGACATTACAGTTAGACATTACAGTTAGACATTACAGACATTACGGTTGGACATTACAGAAATTACAGTTGGACATTACAGTTACAAATTACAGAAATTACAGTTGGACATTGCAGTTAGACATTACAAACATTACAGTTAGACATTACAGACATTACAGTTGGACATTACAGTTGGACATTACAGACATTACAGTTGGACATTACAAATATTACAGTTGGACATAATAGTTAGACATTACAGACATTACAGTTGGACATTACAGACATTACAGTTGGACATTACAGACATTACAGTTGGACATTACAGTTAGACATTACAGACATTACAGTTGGACATTACAGACATTACAGTTAGACATTACAGTTAGACATTACAGACATTACGGTTGGACATTACAGACATTACAGTTGGACATTACAGTTAGAAATTACAGAAATTACAGTTGGACATTACAGTTAGACATTACAGACATTACAGTTGGACATTACAGACATTACAGTTGGACATTACAGACATTACAGTTGGACATGACAAACATTACAGATATTACAGTTGGACATTATAGTTAGACATAACTGACATTACAATTGGACATTACAGTTAGACATTACAGACATTACAGTTGAACATTACAGACATTACAGTTGGACATTACAGTTGGACATTACAGTTGGACATTACAGTTGGACATTACAGTTGGACATTACAGTTGGACATTACAGTTGGACATTACAGACATTACAGTTGGACATTACAGACATTACAGTTGGACATTACAGACATTACGGTTGGACATTACAGACATTACGGTTGGACATTACAGACATTACGGTTGGACATTACAGA